>NW_022437021.1:995701-1012295 GCF_009761245.1 Sapajus apella | reverse complement strand
TTCAAGTGATTCTCTTGTCTCAGCCTCCTGAGTAGTTGGGATTACAGGTGTGTGGCACCACGCCTGGCTAATTTTTGAATTTTTGGCATCTTGGCCAGGCTGGTCTTGAACTCCTGACCTCACGATCCACCTGTCTCGGTCTCCCAAAGTGCTGGGATTACAGGTGTGAGCCACTGTGCCCAGCCAAGAACATATTTCTTAAAGAAGTCAGCGAACTAGGCAAATCATATTAACTGAAGGGAGTTACTTCTCAGCTTCACCATGAACAGGCCTGTATACTTCACTACCTGGTCATGCCAAAGAACTTCTCCACCTCTCTCTAGCTTTTAATTTAATAAATCAGGAGTCTCCAAAGGTATGATATTATTCTACATATTTTAGAAATACAAGGCACTGTGGTTACCTTTGAAGAGCAAAAATTGACAGATTAGCTCAGAATGGGTGTTGTGCCTAATTCTCCAGGCCACAAAGTACAAAAACATATTGGGGAAAAAGCAAGACAAACTTGAACATGGCTTCCCCAGGCCAACACAAAAGAGCCCTTATGTGGAACCAAACAGTGGGCTTATTCAATGGCCCAACACCCAATCCTGCTGGCAAAAACCATCATGAGACTGAGTTCTCACCAAGCACAGAGTCACCCCATGATACGGCCAAGGAGAGGTTCCTGGGACCACCCAACACTGCAGCATGTCTCTATCCACAGGGGGACTTATGCAAATTTTCCTAAATCCCTTCTGTGTGCTAGCAAAGGCTGTTCTCAGATCTTTAGACAATGAGTTCTCTGTCTCTAGATATGGAACTGCCTGAGCTCCTAGGCTCTCCACTGTCAGAAATAACTTTATTAACTAATCACTACAATGGGAGAAGTAGTCTTTCTGAAATCAGATGGTTGGTCACCTTGTTTCCCAAAGCAAGAATGATAACTCTTCGTTTCAGTTGAATACCTGTAACCATCGAGGCTATTTCTATTCATAAGAATTTGTAACCCTTTTTTTTTGTTTTTAAGATGGAATTTCACTCTTGTTGCCCAGGCTGGAGTGCAATGGCATGATCTCAGCTCACTGCAACACTCAGTCTCCCAAGTTAAAGCAATTCTCCTGCTTCAACCTCCCATGTAGCTGGGATTACAGGCATGCACCACCACACCCAGCTAATTTTTTATTTTTAGTAGAGATGGCATTTCACCATGTTGGCCTGGCTGGTCTCCAACTGCTGACCTCAGGTGATTCACCCACCTCAGACTCCCAAAACGCTGGGATTACAGGCATGAGCCACTGTGCTTAGCCATGAATATTTATCCTTTTTAAAAACCCAGAATTAGTAAGTGTTCTCTGCTGTTCAATAGAAGAGAAGAAAATGGACTGCTAGTCAACCTAAGAGGAATGGCTCTGCTGCCCTAAAAGCTTCAGAGAGGACTCCCTCCTCACAGGTCTCTATTCTGGGAAAGGTAGGGTAGGATGAACACAAGAGAAGATGCGACAGCATAAAAATGTCTCCGTCCCCCACTTTAAGAGCAGAAAAATCCCCTTCTTGATGGAAAGAGTCCCACATCTCATGAAAATGCATAAGTAACACTTTTTTCAAAAGCATATGGTACCCTAAGCCCTTAACTGCTTTCCTCCTAAAAGCAAAATAAACTTTCCACAAAATGAAGAAGTATTTTTGCTGTATCTGAATACCATAACCTTTAAAATCTAATTAATTCTTTAGGCCACGAACTTTGTAAGATCTTCCCTGGGCAATGCTATTTCAGAGTAAACTCCCCCTGCTCTAAATTCACATAGCTCATTTCTGCTTAAGGATCCTGAAATGTATATTCACTGCTCTCTACATCAGAACTACATCTCAGAGGGCCAAAAAAAAAAAAAAAGTGTTCCCTTTGTAACCCTCTCAAGGTCTAGGGCAGAGAACATAAATCAAAACAAAGTCAGAGAACGACCCAACACTTACAATGCATGTCACATAACACATGACGATTATCTCATTGGATTCTCACTGCAAATCAGAGTCAGATAGGATGGATATTAGTCCCCTAATTTTACAGAAGAGAAAACCAAAGCTCAGAAAGCATCAATTATTTCCCCTGAAAAGTCAGATTAAGTGCCAATCTGTACTGACATTTCTAAACGTTTTCGGAGCTGAGATCACATCCCAAACATTCCATTACTTACTGTAGTACCCTTCCTACTGACCCATATTACAGGCCGCTTCAAAGTGATGATAACTTGCATTAACTGGCAATATAATACAGTCACGCACTGCTTAACAACAGGGACACATTCCAAAAAATGCATTGTTAGGTGATTTTATCGTGTCAACGTCCTACAATGTGCTTATACAAACCCAGATAGCATAGCCTACACATACCTAGGCAAATGAGATAGCCTATTGCTCCTAGGCTACAAACCTATACAGCATGTTACTGTACTGAATACTATAGGCAACTGTAAAATAATGTGCATCTAAACATAGAAAAGGTATGGTAAAAATATGGTTTTAAAAAATAAAAATTGGAACACCTATACAGGGCAGCTCCATTATGATTTATGGGAGCACCATCGTATATTCAGTCCTTCACTGATGAAAACATCCTTATATGTGGTACATAATGCTATACAGTACATGCCTAAAAATCAAAAACTCTCCTAATTTCTCCCAACAGTGTGTAGTGTCTATTCAATGCTGTGATTAAGGACATGATCTTACAGGAATAGTGACTCATGCCTATAATCTCAGCACTTTGGGAGGTCAAGGTGGGAGGATCACTTGAGCCCAGGAGTTTGAGACCAGCCTGGACAACATAGTGAGACCCCATCTCCATTAAAAAAAAAAAAAAAAAAAAAAAAGAACATGGCCTTATTGTCAGATCATCCTCAACTAGGGAGCAAGACCGACCTTATAAACTCCCTGGCTATGTGACCTAGAGGCCCTGACCTCTCAGCCTCACTTTCCTCATTTATAAAATGGGAAGTCCCAGACAGCTAGAAGAGTCATATGAGATGATTACATAAAGTGCTTAGCACCAAAGAGGCCATACTGTTAAAGTGCTTAATAAATGGTGTCTATTACTATTTGTATTATTTATCCAAAGATATTTATGCTCTACCATGTTTACTCCTTAAAAAATATAAATGATAGGTAAACTGGCTCATCATTTAGAGGGGAGAAATTAGCAAAAGAGAAGGTAAAGAAACTCATGGGTCTTCAAACACACTCAATAACCACTAAATAAACATTGTAACCATCCTAACTTATCATCGTCACAGCTATCCTACCCCCAACCCAGAGTTCCAGGTACAGCAAATGGCTAATGATCACCACAGGATTTCCCTGAGGCCCGCTGAAATTTGTATCAGGTCCTGGTACATTCTATTTAAGCATAGATAAGTACGGTTCAACAGGGGATGGTTCAGAAAAATTACTACCAGCCTCCTGGGCCTCATCTCTACAGTAATTCCATCTATTATTCACCAGTCAATTGCTCTGTGGCTGTTTGGAATTTCCATTTCTACTGCCACTTCCCATTCCTATCTTCTTGTTTAAGTGTCATTTGCTATCAGCGGAGAACACCTAGATACAACTTCATCGAAGACAATGCAAAGTTACAATGAGATGTACCAGTTTTCTGAAGGCATATTTCAATGAATTCTACCTGGTGGCAAAACCAATACCCAGGAGGTTCTATGAGCTGGAAAAAGGAAGCCACAAAAATGTAGCCACCCTTCTAAAGTCAATTCAGAACAGCTGTTCGGCATGCATACTTTGTATCATATAAGCCTGGAATTATTAGACTTAGTTCATTCTTGGACTTTAGAAGCCTGGAATTATTAGACTTAGTTCATTCTTGGGGTTTAGAAGAGTCATCAAGCTTTAGATTGTTTCCAGAAGGCTTATTTTCACTGTTACATATTTTCTCATATATTGATAGCATGTAAATATTTACAGCTACTATTCTTTTAGCTGCCTGATTTTCTTTATTATTATTATTCTGAATTTGCATTTGTAAGAATAGATTCCAACATTAAAACAAAATTTTTATATCAAGAATTTTTAATCGAGTAGTTTTATTTTTTCAAACATAGAGAGTAAATCACTATGAAGAAAAGGGTCCTTTATAGATTACTATGAATTTCTCATGCCCATCCCAGACCCAGAGAATCAGAAACTAGGTAGGTCCCAGAAATCCCCTAGGGTTTAACAAACTCTCCAGGTGACCCTGATAGAGTTAAAGTTCAAGAACCACAGTTTTAGATGATGTCCAATTTTAACGTACTGATTATGAGACTTTGGTTCTCAGCCCTAGCTGCATATTCAAGTTCCCTGAAGGACTTTTAGGTTTTATAGAATCCAAACCATCCCAAAGGTCAATCAGATGAAAATCTCTAGAATGGGTATCTTTAAAGCTCCCTCAAGAAATTACAACATGTGAGTGGGCTGAGAACAACTGCATTACAACCTAAGGCTCAACCTCACCAACTGTACAGCACAGACCTTCCTCACCAATACTTCCCCAGTCACCCTCCCAAACCTGAAACATCTGAAAGCCAAGGCAAGCACAGACTTACACTGAAAATTCTACCATCCTAAAGTAATTATTTGCCTTAGATAAGAAATACAAACTCAAAGAGGTAGCTCATCAAAAGCAAGCTTCTGGGGTGTGTGTGTGGGTGGGTGGGTGTAAATAAGCGTGCAGTGACAAGCAGGAAAGGGAGACAGAAGGAGAAACAGTCCTGCATAGTCCTTTGAACCTGAGGAAATAGTGCAATAGGTGGCCCTGAATCCCAAAGAAAAGTATTCTTGGGTGTAACCTAACACTTAGAAGCTGGGACCCATACTCCTTCTTTATCTTCCTATACTAAAGACAGTGGAAGGCTAAAACTACAATCCCCAGACTATCTTGCTGCTATGCAGCCTATGTGCTGTCAACTAGACGAAATGGAGTGATTTGGCAAAGGTTTGGGAGTTGGGGGCCACCTTCTGCTGTTTCTGCCAAGCAAGCACCCTTGCTAGAAGTGTCTAGTTTTCCTGTGCCAACCTCCTGCCCTCCCATGTCAGTGGCCACATGGTCCTAAAACACTTCCCACTTGGCAGTGTTCTGACTGCACAGGTCACTGTTGTCTTGGTGGCCTGCTCTGCTTGAGACTCTAGATGTCATTCTTGAGAGCTCAACCTCAGGTCTATTTTTTCACCTTCCCAACAAATTGTCTAAGCCATTTAATACCCTGTAATAAATATCTCTCTGCTTAAACCAGCTAGAGTAGATTCTGTTCTCTGTAAGTGAGCCCTGACTGATACAATCAGTAATTGCAAAAGAAAGTTTGGAATTCCCTAAAACCACACAGTTACCATTAACTTGGGAAGAAGAAAAAGGTATCTCAAATTTAAGGAAATAATTTTTTACTGAAACCACTGAGTCACTCATCCTTCATCCTACGGTTTCCCTAAGTCCTAATAAATGAAGAGCAGTCATTAGGAAAAAACTTACTGAAATATAAATTAGTATAGAGACAATATGCCATGTTAAGCATTCTTCAAACCACAACATTTCTATGTTATCAGCTGGCAAAACTTCATTTCACTCAACAGTTGACTTATAAAGTATCAGACACCACAAATATTAACCCACTGGGTAATTACACCAGCAAGTCATTTCAGAGGTACTAGAGATGTTTACCAGAAGGATTCAGTAGGTGGTAATGTACATTAAATTTAACTCTGCTCTGCTGTAGATAAGCATAAACTATAAAGCCATCATCATTAAAATTCTGATATTAAGAGGCAGAGTATAACAGTTAAGAATGAATGCTGAAGACTAAAGACTATACTTTCAGGGACCATTTCTATAGTTTGTTACTAGAGAAGTTTCTCTGAACATGTAGAGAAAAATAAAATAAATAAAATAAAATAAAATAAAAGAATGAATGGTGGTGTTTTAGCTGGGTTCTTTATGCCAAAATAGCCTGAAACATACTAGTTCTGGATTTTACTATTATTGTTATTAGCTGACCTCTACCCACTAGATGTGAGTAGCAACCCCTTCCCCTGCAAGCTGTGACAACCAAGAAACTATCTCCAGACATTGAAAAAAAAAAAAAAAATCCCCTTGGGGGCCAAACTACCCACCCCCCAGCTAACAACCACTCCTTAGATGGTGATGCTCTACTTGCTCATCCATTCAACACAATCACCTATGGGAAGGCTACAGTGTACCAGGCCCAGCACCAGGACAAAGGAGAAAACACCCAATAAACCAGAGACCCTGCCCAAAGCAGGGAAAGTTGACTTATCGACAAGTGGTTGGTATAAAATGTATGATGCTACATGCTATCATAAGGTAGAGTGGCAGCAGAATTAATACCCTAATTCTGCTAAAGTTGAGGGTCACAGAGGTGGTCTTTGGAGCTGGATCATTTATTATTAATTATAGCAATAACAATGACCAGCTAACTTTTATTGGGTCCTTAACTCTATGTCAGGCATTGTGCTAACGGCTTTATATCTTATTTCATTTAAATACTGTACCATTAAAACTTTTTAAGGGGAAGAGTAAGTAATGTCCCCATTTTTCAGATAAGGAAGCTGAGGCACAAAAGAGTCTTAAATGAATACTAGTAGATCATGCAGCCAGAAATGACCCCTGAGCTCAGGTTATTTAGACACTAATGATAATACCTGGAGGATATTCTCAGAGTTTATTAAGCAAAAAGGGGGACTTTAAAGCTACCTTCAGGAATCAAGCCACTGGACAACATTGTAACTGAAACCAATTTAAAATAAAGTCTTTTTAATTTGGCATTATGATTCAGAAATGCCTATGGTTCAGTAGAAGGCAGATCTGCCTAGTACAGCATATTATTCTCCAGTATTTTATGCTGAACTCAGGCTCAATTTTTTTAAGCATCAAGGTTACAGTATAATTAGGAAACAGCTGCAACTGTAATTACCACGCCCAATATAATTTGTTACATATTAGCAAGTGTCAAATTACTACTACTCCTTAAATGAATAAAAACTTGATTGTGCTGTTCTGAAGACTGGGATGTATGTTCCTGA
Source organism: Sapajus apella (assembly GCF_009761245.1). Lineage (NCBI taxonomy): Eukaryota > Metazoa > Chordata > Mammalia > Primates > Cebidae > Sapajus > Sapajus apella. The sequence goes on along the minus strand of NW_022437021.1, from coordinate 1,005,239 downwards.
TGGGAAACAAAGGAATATAAAAAGCATATGACATATTTATAAAGGCTGAAAGGCTCTACTTCAGAGATCACAAGTTGCTGAAGCCCAGACAACGCCATAAAAAGTTAAACACTTCTGAGAGAGAAGAGCAAACTTAATAAATATAGAGGAAGAGAAAGCCAACAATGAAAGGACAATAAAGAAGTTGTTTCCACTAAATAATGCCTTACCTGTCCAAAATTCTGCTATGTATCAACCTCATCTAATTGAAATATAGTCAAGAACCAGACGGAAGCAGAAAGGAAAAGGAAAGGAGCTCTCTGCACAGCGGGGGACTCATCTCAAAAACAACACAACATCGCACTTGAGTGAGCCCTCCTGGCCCCTCTCACATAGCGCATGACTTTTGACATGACTCTAATGCTTTGCAAACATTAGCTCATTGACACTCTCAACAGCCCCAAGGAGTAGACATAGTTATGCCCATTTTACAGACGAGGAAACTGAGGCACAGAAAGGTTGAGTAACTTGCCCAAGTCGCAGTTAGCAAGTAGCAGAGCCCTAATTTGACTGCAAATCCTTGTCACATAATGATTTCAGCCATTATGTGACACTGTCTTTCAGAGGAAAAGAGAGCACAGGATTGAGTGGGCAAAAGAATCCAGACATCAAAAGAAAATGAAGACACAGAGTCTGATTTCTGAGCATCCCTGGGTCTGACCTTCAGGGCCAGGGCAGGGAGCTTCCCATTTCAGATACAGTTGTGGTTACGACAGCCCAGTGCTTCTGGCCCTCCTTGTTGTTCCCGGTTCTCCTTCTTTCTCCCAACCTTCTCACTGGTGTTGCTGGGTGTGGTACTCAACACAGAAAAGAGAGCCTTGGGCCTGTGTGGCAAGACTTCTGACCTTTTGGGCAACAGCTGGATGGAGACTAATTGCCTTTGAGCCTCAGCTCTCTTCTCTTGTTCTCCTAGGGTGGGAGTACAGCAGCCAAACGTTGAGCTCAGTCCCATCCACTTCCATCTTCTCCTCTGTGCCCTTCATCCCCCTGTATTTTGTTCTTTTTGCCCTCTGGTACTTCTCAGTGCCCCATCATCTTTACCCTCCAGGACTCAGAGATCATGCAGCAGAAGGCAAACAAGAAGAGGGAAAAACCCAAGTAGCTCTGTAGCTTCACACCAATCCCTCTTGCCCTTCACTTGTGTGCCTGGAGCCAGTCCCACCACACTCGAGCTTCCTCCTGTACAGGTCCCAGCACCAATGGCTTCCCTTTGCCATGAGTCTGCAGCGGGTCCCTTTGGTGCTTCCTTCCCCTCAGGTAGCCTCTCTCCCTCTGGGCCACTCCTGGGGGTGAGGGGGTTAGCCCTTCCCAGTGTTCTTTATTCTTGTGGGGCTCACACTAAAGTATTAACAGTAGCTTTGTAATTCAAAAAAAAAATTAAGACACATCAACCAATTGTAATGCATGCACCTTATTTACATGACAATTCAACAAGTATTTAAAAAATTTTAAGACAATATGGGAAATGTGTACAATGTGTAGAGAATACATACTTGAAGATATTGAAAAATTACTATAATTTTTTGAGGTGTAATAATGATATTGTGATAGTGCTTTGAAGAAATCTTGTTTAGAGATATGTAAAATATTTACAGATATAATGATATGATGGCTGAGTTTGCTTTGAAAAGCATGTGGGGATAAATTAGCCAGGCATAGTGGCATATGCCTGTAGTCCCAACTACTCAGGAGGCTGAAGTGGGAGGACTGTTTGAGCCCAGGAGGTTGAGATTGCAGTGAGCCATATTCACACCACTGCACTCCAGCCTGGATGACAGAGCAAGATCTCATCTCAAAGAAATTTTTTAATTAAAAAAAAAAAACATAGGGATGGAAGGAGGAGAGAAGCATGGTATAAATGAAACAATATTGGCCATAAATTGATAATTACTACTGGCTAGAAAGGGAGATGAAGGTTCATTATACCATTCCAGTTTTGTACTTTTTGGGAAATATCCATAGTTAGAAGTTTAAAAATGCTGCTGTTCTTTCAAGGACTAAGTCAAATGCCTCTTTCTCCAGGATTCTCCGACCAGATTCCCCTCATAGAATGTTTCCTGTTTTCTGAACTTTGCAATGGAACAGTTAAATCTGACTCCACTGTTAACCAGCAGCATGACCTCTTGTTTTCCCATCTGCTAAGAGAATAAGGACTGAATGAAAACAGCACTACTTGAGATAATCTAGCAGTGCCATGCTTCCCAATTACTCTTCATATGCAGAGAAGCCTAGCTGACTGAGGCAGCAGCAGACAGCTGAGCCCTGCAGGGAGGTGATCTTGGCTTTCTGAACTAATCAGATTTCCTCTGAAGACTGAACCAGCAGATTCAGGCTGAATTAGTAGCAGGTCTCTCTGGCTGATGATGTGGCACTAGTGAAGGGTCATGAACTCCAGGGGTTGAAAAATAAAAGTTAAACTGCTCCCTACCTTTCACCTTATACCAAAAGAACTGCATCTGAATCAGAGTTAATATTTAAAAGGAGAGAAAGAGAATTATAAAAAGTACTAGAAGAACGCAGAGGTGGTTTCTTATGTAATATTAAGTAGGGAAGCTGATTTCAAACACAACAAACTCAGAAGCCATATAATACAGAAGCCATGAAGAAAAAAATAATAAATATTTGATGTCACAATTTAAAAAGTGAACATAAATCAGTTAAATAACAACTGAGAAGAACAATGACAACAAAAAATTTGCAATAGATGGGGCAAAGGGGCAATGTTCTTAAAGCGCTCTTAGAACAAATCAATGTGAAAAGGCAAATAAACCAATAGAAAATTGGGCAAAGGTCAAGACCAGGCTCTTCTCAAGTTGCTGTTGGACACCACAAATGGAGTAACTGAAATCTCCATGAACTACCATAAAAAGAGAATCTGGGGCTGAGCTTTCACTTCTGGAACTGAGCTGGAAGGCAATGGTGGCATCCTCAAACTCAGAATTAACATCGAACTGCAATAACATGAGTGTGTGAATTCTCAGAAGCGAATGAAATTCCTTGCCACTGGGCACAGCAAAGTCAAAGAAGAGATAGGATATCACCAGTCTTGTCTTTCAAGCCACTTGATGACCCAGGGTACTAGTGGTACTAGCTGAGCTGAAACATCAGCAATGGAACACATTGTTTGGATCTGCTGGGAATTTTGCCCTCTAATATACCTGGGCTTTTCTAATCAAAAGGGAGAGTGTTTCTCTAGGCGCCTCCTTTCAAAGCAGCCTTTCTGTAGTCATAGAGATTTATCTACCTTGAGACAGCACAATCCCTGCCAACGTCTGTTCTGATGTTATGATTTTCCATCATGTGCTCACCTGGAGATTACCCATGCACAACTCCTCAAGTATTTCCAAATTCTCATCATATATTTTATTGGGGGATGGAGGGGATTGAACAAATGGCTTTTTAGAAAAAGATTTACACCAAACCATACACATGCAGCAGAAAATCTCCTTCTCCCTTTACTTTGTCATGTGTTGGCATGCCAAGTAAATAGACAATCCAACCAGCAGTGTCTGAATGCTATGCAACAGTTACTCTGAGGCATATCTGTGTCCAAAGAATATCTTGTCCTCAAGAGTTTAAAATCTTGGAGGAAACATAAAACAAATCAGCGGCAAAGATCATTCCCCTTCAGAACCTTGACATCATTATCTCATCCAAGACATTTTTTAAATGATTCAATAACTGTTATGGGCTGAACTGTGTCTGCTACATCTAATTCATATGTTGAAGTCCCAACCCTAGCCCCTCAGAAGATGACTGGCCATATATGAAGACAGGGTCTTTGAAGAGGGTATTAAGTTAAAATGAGATGATGAAGGGGACCCTAATCCAATAAGACTGATGTCCTTATATGAAGAGGAAATTAGGATATAAACACAAAGGGAACTACATGAAAACAACCATCTACAAGCCAAAGAGAGAAGGCCTCAGGAGAAATCAACCTTTCTGGGGTCTCGATCTCAGACTTTTAATTTCCAGAACTGTGAAAACATAAATTCTGCTGTTATAAGCCATCCAGTCTGTGGTACTTTGTTATGGCAGCCCTAGCAAACTAATACAATATCATTTAATATGCAGTTCCCATATTATAGCTGCTCCAATTCTTTTCTTTACTTGTTTGTAGCCCAGGCTCAAGCATTGCATTTGGTCCTCAGGACTTTTGGGGAGTCTCCTTTCCTCCAGCCTTCTTCATTCATAACACTGACATTTTTGAAGTCAGGCCAGAGGTCTTGCAGCATGTCCTATCTTCTGGATTTGTCTGATTGTTTCCTCATGATTAGATTCAGATTAAATATTTTTGGCAAGAACTCTTTTAGGTTCATGTGGTATACTTCCCATTGCATAATATCAGTCAGTATGTAATGCTAGTTTATCCTATTTCCTGATGATCATTTGGTTGAAGCAGATCTCTCCATTCTAAAGGTACTTTTGTCCCTTTGTAAACAGCAAGTAATTTACTAGGAGATGCATTGAGGCAATGGGAATTCCAACAGTCTTATACTGAAAGGCTTCAGCATCCAATGACAATCTATGCCTGAATCAATTATTACTTGTAGGTGGCAAAGTCATTTTTTTTCCTTTTTCTAATTCTAGCATAGCTTCTACCTTGATTAGCTAGCATTCTTCGGTAAAGAAAGCTTTACCAATCTACTCTCTATCTCACTTTGGCTCCTTTTAGGGAGCAATAATTATCACTCATTATGTTGTGATGGATTTTTTAATCCTTGTATTACAATATACTTCTGACTGATTTGTCTTCATTGTGGTAAAATATACATGCCATAAAGTTTATCATTTTAACCATTTTTAAGTATACAATTCAGTGGCATTAAGTACATTCACAAGGTACTTTGCGGGCAGCCTGCTTTGTACGAGCCATGGTATAGGGACCTCCTTACTTACTCCCCTTCTCCTTTGGCTGGAGCTCGGTGAGCAAGAGGCGGCGCTGGCATTGGAGAGCGACGGCGGCACCTAATTAATATCCAACTAAATTTTAACTGCCATTATTTTTTATAACAATTATGATATATACTCATATATATATAATATACATATACATAACTAATATACATACACACACATAAGCGTGTGTATTTAAAGAATGAAAATCACTTTTAACACCAGGAAGGGCAAAATGTCAATATTTGAACTTAGCTAATTAAAACCATTATGCAAAACGCTGGGAGACTTAAGATGACAACATCTGAACCCACTGACCACAATGTAACATCACAGGAAACAACCAAGAATTAGGTGTCTCCTCATGTGAGTACCTAGTACCAAGTACCCAGCAATCTGATGGGAAGTACTCAGCACCATCTAGGAAGTATTCTACCTAAAACCTAAAAAGACTCTGACTTGATCAAGTGTTTAGATCAAACTGTCACTTGCAGGAAATACGGAGGCCAAGGAACGCCACAAAGATGTAATCAGCAAAGTTCAAATTGTGGGAAATTACAGGAAAGATGACCCAATTCCCTCACCAAATAAACTACAAGGAAACGAAAAAAAAGGGGGGCAGGAAAACTTATAGATTAACAGGATTTAAAAGACTTATCAACCAGCCATCTGTGGACCATATCTGAATAGTGATTAGAACAAACCAACTATAAAAACTGTAATCTTAGGACATGGGGTTTAGCATTCTACAGGGGCTTCGAGAAATGGGAAAACAGAACCACAGCCTCTTCTGAAAACTGAAGAGAAGAACTCAGGCAAAAATAAACAAATAAATGTGTGTGTGTGTGTGTGTGTGTGTGTGTGTGTGTGTGTGTACTGCTCACCAATATGGAGAAATGAAAGAAGTATTTCTGAGAAAGGCTAAAAAAAAAAAAAAAAAAAAAAATTTCTGTCTCTGACTGAAATCTATGTTAAACAAATAAATAAACAGGCTCTTTTTTATCCTGCTACCTTGTTATCATAGCTTTATGGCAAGAAATATGAACAGAGGTTGATATGTCCCATTCACAAACTGCTATGAAGAATATGAAAATTGAATGAGTATGAGGTAATACTGGGAAAGTATTGAAAATACAGCTAAGACCAAGGAGATTTTTGTTGCCTAAAGAGTTTAAATTTTATTCTGCAGGCAACAGAAGCCACACTACATAGGAAGGTAAATTAAAGAGGACAATGTAGCAGAGTGGTTACGTGCTTGGGCTCTGGAGCCAGGCTGCCTGTGTAGCTCTCCTATTTACAAGCAGTGTGACCTTGGGCAAGTTATGCAATTTTTCTGTGCCTCAAAGAACTTAACTAGGCCAGACACAGTGGCTCATGCTTATAATCCCAGCACTTTGGGAGGCTGAGGTGGGCAGATCACAAGTACAAGAGTTCAAAACCAGCCTGACCAACATGGTGAAACCCCGTCTCTACTAAAAACAAAAATTAAAAAATTAGCCAGGTGTGGTGGCATACCCCTGTAATCCCAGCTACTCAGTAAGCTGAACCTGGGAGGCAGAGGTTGCAGTGAGCCAAGATCGTGCCATTGCACTCCAGCCTCGGTGACAAAGCGAGACTCCATCTCAAAAAAAAAAAAAAGAGCTTAACTACTCTGTATAGATGAGTTTCCCATCTATATTATGAAGGTAAGAGCACTTACAGGTCATAGGATTGTTATGAATATTACATTAGTAGATATAAATTGCTTGGAACAGTGTCTGGCTTTTAAAAGTGTTATATAAATGTAAGCTAATGTTGTTATTATTATTTGCATAATCTTTTTGAGCCTTAGGTTTCTTTACCTGACAAATCAGGTTATCAACACCTTCCCTGCTACCTTGTAGATGATTATAAAGATCAAATAATGAAGCTTGAGTCTTTATATTATCTGGTTATATCAATCCCTGAAGACTTTGAGCTTCTTGGAAACAAATCTAGTAGCCTACTTGTTTTTGGAAGCCCGGCACAGTGTAGGTGCTGACAAATAGGCATTGTCACTTACGCACTTGAATGCATTTTTAAAAGCTGCTAATATTGTACCCACGAACATAGTACAGCTATTATCATGGCAACAAGAGCCAATCTTAGAAAAGTCCTTTGGCAGTCGGGACAGAATGGAGAGGGAGATGCAGGGGTGAGATTACAGCAACGGTACAACTACAAAACAATGAGGACCTGAATTTGAATGGAGAAGATAGGACATAGATGCTCTATGGATGTAGAAGGCTTTCACGGATCCACTTCTTTTCCCACATCCAATTACTGCTAATGATGTCTCTCTTAGGAAACTTCAACTATAAGGAAAGTGAAGCTGCAGGCTGAAGTCAGGAATGACCAAAAAGATGAATACAGTTCTAGGAACTAGTGAGTTCTAGGTCAGCAGAGTTTGAAATATCTTTGAGACAGATAAGTGGGTCTTCCAGCTAAAAATGCAGGGCTACAGCTTGAGAGAGCCACCCAGGCTAAGCAGCAACATGGAGCCAATCCCCATTAAGGGGGCAGGTAGTGCAGCAGGAGCTGGAAGGAAGAGAGGATCTCAGGCACAGCCTCGGGGGACACCAACCTTCCAGGTGTCCAGGCGGAACGAAGAGAAGCCCACAAAGCACAGTACTATTCACAACAGCAAAGACAGGGAACCAACCTAGGTGCCCATCAATGGTGAACTGCATAAAGAAAATGTAGTATATGTCCACTTTGGAATACCTTGCGGACATAAAAAAGAACAAAATCATGTCCTTTGCAACAACATGGATGCAGTTGGAGGCCATGACCCTAAGTGAATTAATTCAGGAACAGAAAACCAAATACCACATGTTCTCATTTATAAGTGGGAGCTAAACAATGGGTACTCAAGGACATAAAGATGGTAACAACAGACACTGGGGACTACCTGGGGGGACGGAGGAAGGGGAACAAGAGTTGAAAAACTATTGGGTACTATGCTCAGTACGTGGGTTATGGTGTCAACTGGAACACAAGCCTCAGCATCAATATACCCAGGCAACAAATATGCACATGTACCTACTGAATCTAAAATAAAAGTTGAAATTATTTTTTAAATGTAAATTAAAAAAAAAAAAAAAGAAAGATCCTTGGTCAGATTCAGAAAAAGTGAAAGATTTCTGGATTTTAGCTAAAGTAATGCTTCTCAAAAGGTACAGAATTCGTGCTGGACCTATATATACCTGACCTGTACAGGGAAAAGAAAAACACTGCCTTTTTGGCCAAAATTCTTAATGGGCAAATTAGTACATTCTGTTTTGAAGACTAGGGTAAAGTGCACTATCATTCTATATGCATATGTCATGCTGCTAAACCCTAACATAAAAACATATTTTTGCTGGTTGAAAAAAGAAGAAAGGAAGAGGAGGAGGAAAGAAGAAAGGAGCAGAAGCAGCAGCAGCCGCCACCACCTGCAAAGGAAAATAAAGGGGGAATATGAGGCTAGAGGCCAATGAAGAAAGGGGACATCATGAAAGCAGATGATGAGAAAGGAAGGGTGGGACATAGGGTCACACGAGCCCAGAAATGAGGATAAGCCAACAAGTTTAGAATTGAGATTACTGGTCGCTTTTAGGAGAAGGGCATTTCATTTAGTTCATTTCCACCCAATTAGAGGTCTGTCTGGTTAAACAGGCCATGAAAACAGGATTTGCTCAGTTGTTAAATACTTTACTACAGGAATTGCATTACTACGCAAAGGCATTTCCTTCTCCTTACCCCAAAGCAGAACCAACACATGTCTTAGCGTCACACATTCCTCTGTTCCAAGATCCACCCTAAGGCAAACCCATAGAGTCTTATGAGGAAACCTGTTGTTGCTTATGAAGCAGCAAATGGCAGAGAATTGAAAGCGCTCAGCAGGAATGCCACAGCAGATAATCCTCATAGATAGTGGAGAACAAAGGGAGGAATGGTTTCCTCTAAGAATTCATCAAAAACAGACACTGGTCATTGGACTAAAGGTCTAACAGGCCAAAGCACCGAGGAGTCAGAGCTCCTCTGACAATCTTCTAGAAGAACTCAGTATCCAAAAAACGACCTGCTTCCTGACTTTTTTAAGCTACACATCACCTTTCAACTCTCCCCATACCTTCCCAACTCTCTGTTTGCTGTAAAGCCTAAGCTGACCTAAGCGACCTAAATACTGGCACCACATGGCCCTGGATGAGGTTAGCCCAGGAGAGGGTTCTAAGACCAGGTTTACTCTTTGTAAACCTGGTCGTAGATCACAAAAAAACCACTGAGACTCTGCAGGAGACAAATGGAGTTTTCAATCAATTTTGGGAATAAAACCTATATTCTAAAACTATCACAAAACTGTATAAATTGTATAAGCACCCAGGAGACACCAGGCAGGACTGAAACAAAACTGTCAAGAAAGAAGAGAATTTGGAGAAACCTGTACATACCCTTCCTTGAACTGATAGCCCAGGGACTTTAACTTAATCTCACTGCATTCCTTTCTTTCTTTTTTTTTTTTTTTTTTTTTTTTTTGGGGGGTTTCTTCCCTCTTTCCCCCCCGGCTGGGCGATAGCGCAAGCACGTCAGACCACGACCC
>NW_022437021.1:992001-995601 GCF_009761245.1 Sapajus apella | reverse complement strand
CTCCTGAGTAGCTGGGATTACAGGCACACGCCACCATGCCCAGCTAATTTTTTGTATTTTTAGTACAGACGGGGTTTCATCGTGTTGACCAGGATGGTCTAGATCTCTTGACCTCGTGATCCACCCGCCTCGGCCTCCCAAAGTGCTGGGATTACGGGCGTGAGCCACCGCACCCCGCTGCATTCCTTTCTTATTCCAAGGAGGAGCCAGCAGAAGGTCTCCTGAAGGACGTGCACTAAAATGACAGTGGTTGTCAAGCTTTTAAAAATCCTGAGGCTCAGGCCACACTCACGTCCAATTCAATCATGATCTCTGGAGTGAAACCCAGGCATCAGCAATTTTTATACCAGCCCAGAAGGCTTCAATGTGCAGGAACGACTGGCCTAGAGCAGTGCTAAAAGCAAAGGCATTCCAGGGAATTTGGACCAATTACAAATGTTTCTAGGACTCAATTTCCAGAACTCTCCTGGTAAAGGGTGACAGGACTGAGGGGGGAAAGAGTAGAGATCACTGCGTTAACAAAAATTCCAAGGCCAGCCAGCTCCAACAAGTTAAGAACCCCTAAAACCCAAACAGTGGAACCACAGAAACTTGTTGTTTTAATCATCATCATCATGGTAGCATAAAAACAACTCAAACCTTCTTTCCTCCATTCCTAGCACAAAAACTGATTTGCTTTAGTATATCACCAAATACCTAGTAGAGCTTTTACCATAGGGGAGAAAAAAAACCTGCCATTTGAAGAATATTTTTAATAATGTCAATATATTTTATCCTGAATGACAAATCAGGATAAGTGATGATGATTAGGTATGGTGATTTAGCAGAACACAGAAAAGCAAGAAAATGTGTCACACTTGTACCAAATTAAGGATGTTGAGTTATGTTACTAATGTATGCAACTTTAATTTTGTTTAACACTATCTGCCAAATTAAACTTTATTCCCTATAACAAAGTGTGTGTGTGTGTGTGTGTGTGTGTGTGTGTGTGTGTACAAAATAGATTATATACAGCTAATTCTACCATTTTGGCTGCCATGAAATCGATTTTCACATAAATGGAATGTTTGAAAAAAAAAACAACTTTGAAAGAGCGTTTCATGATAGATGAAAAACGTGGAAAACATGGAGGCTAAATATATAGCCCAAAGCCTGGGCAACATAGTGAGACCCCTGTCTCTACAAAAAAAAAAAAAAAAAAATTAATTAGTTGGGTGTGGTAGTGCGTGCCTGAGGTCCCAGCTACTCAGGAGGCTGAGGTAAGAGGATCTCTTGAGTCCAGGAGATCGAGGCTACAGTGGGCAATAATCACACCACTGCATTCTCATCTGGGTGAGAGAGTGAGACGCTGTCTCAAATATATATATATATTATAGTCCAAGTCCTAAGTAATGGAAACTGGATTAAAGTTTCTACAAAGGTATAAGACAGTGGTGACAGTTACACAACTCTGTGCATATATTGAAAACCAATAAATCACATGCTTTAAATGGGTAAATTTTATGTCATCTGAATTATATCTCAATAAAGCAATTAAATAAAAATATATGACAATTCCTATCCTGCAGGAATCTGAGATCTTGTTGGAGAAATGAGAAATACACTTAATAAATAAACACTGAAATGAAGCAAATACAGAGTGACAAAGATGTTCTAAGATAAGAACTACTGTACTGGGATGACCAGGAAATATACACATCCATAACTGATGGCATGTGAACTCTCATACATATACCTTCACAAATGGAACTCTTTTTAAGGCCTGTGAAAGCAGCGCAGGGGTTAAGAGCAGAGACTCTGAAGATGATGGCAAAGTTCCAGTCAAGGCTGTAGCACTTGCTCGCTGTACAAGCATGAGAAATTACCTAACCTCCCCTAACTCAGTTTTCTCACCTGTAAGTTGAGGTCAAGAACAGAAAGCACCTACTTCTTGATATTACGAAAATTAATTGAGTCATTATTTGTAAGGCACTTGGAAAAGTATCTGGCATACAATAAGCACTAGGTAAGGCAGTTCTCAAATAAAAGTCTGGTTTACACTGAGACACCTAGCTTCCCCTCCCAAGTCATCTCCATACCTCTCCCATAAACTTTACTCTCCACCATGTTAAACTACCGGAAGACATGGTGGATAGGGTAAGACCACAGCTCCTGGACCCAGACTGGCAGGATTTGAACTCTAGCTCCATAATTTCCTAATTATCAGATATGTGTGTGTGTGTGTGTGTGTGTGTGTGTGTGTGTGTGTGTGTATGTGTGTGTGTGTGTGTGAGAGAGACAGAGTCTTGCTCTGTGGTCCAGGCTGCAGTACAATGGCGCAATGTTGGCTCACTCCAACCTCTGCCTCCTGGGTTCAATCAAATTCCCCTGCCTCAGCCTCCAGAGTAGCTAAGATTACAAGCATGTGCTACCACGCCCAGCTAATTTTTATTTTTATTACGGACGGGGTTTCACCACATTGGCCGGGCTGGTCTAGAACTCCTAACCTCATGTGATCCACCCATCTCTGCCTAGCAAGTGCTGGGATTACAGGTGTGAACCACCACATTAGGCCCTAATTATCAGATCTTGAGCCACTAACATTACCTCTTGGTAACTGAGAGCCTTCATCTATATAAAAGGATGATAGTAACTAACTCAGGCTAAGACATTAACTGAATCAACAACGAAACACATTTAGAACTGAATTTGGTATCTAGTAAGCACTCAGTAAGTGTCAGCTGCTTTTAGCTTTTATTACCTGCTATTACCTAAATGTAGCATGTGCTCTCACCTCCCTACCCTTCATTTGTTTCCAACCACTGGATTGGATCTTTCTTCTTCCCCAGTCATTCCTTCTGAAATACTAGCACTTTTCAGAAGACTTCCTTCATCTCCTCAGAAATGGGCTCTTCCCCTACTGCTCCCACAAACCTCTTAGTAGGGCATTTCCATCAGAGAACTTAGTCCCCTGGAATTGTTTTGGTTTTCTTCAACACCCAAATGGAGTCCAATTCATTTTATTTTATTTTATTTATTTTTTTTTTGAGACAGGATCTCACTCTGTTGCCCAAGCTGGAATACAGTGGTGCTACCTCAGCTCACTGCAACCTCTGCCTTCTGGGCTCAATTGAACCTCCTGCCTCAGCCTCCCAAGTAGCTGGGACCACAGATGTATGCCACAATGCCCAGCTAGCAATTCATTTTAGTATCCTAATTGTAGACCCATATGCAACACTGGAAAGAGCACAATACACAATAAATGGATCAATGATCGCAGCAACAACTCATCCAAGAATGGAAAGTCAATATTAAGTGTACTAGTCCTACAGACCAAATTTTCATTATTATTAATGTTGTAATGTGTCCCAAAATTTCCATATTTTAGTTCTAGGCTAATTTCACCCAAATTATTGGTTTGTGTTCAGTTTTACCTCAGGTTTGAACTCAAGGGAGCATATTCTAACTTTTAGTAGGTTCATATAGTTTAGTTACATCATTCTTAACAAATAAACTTCACTAATGATGAAGAAGAAAGCTCCCCTTTAACTAAAAAAAGGGCAGAAGAGAAGAAAAGCGTGACCTCTCAATTACCTCCTTTCAAAAACTGTTTTTTTTGGG
>NW_022437021.1:963622-991901 GCF_009761245.1 Sapajus apella | reverse complement strand
TAGAGACCATCCTGGCCAACATGGTGAAATCCCGTCTCTACTAAAAACACAAATATTATCTGGGCATGGTGGCCCAAGCCTGTTCCCAGCTACTCAGGAGGCAGAGGCAGGAGAATTGCTTGAATTCAGGAGGCAGAGGTTGCAGTGAGCCAAAATTGCCCCACTCCCCTCCAGCCTAGCGACAGAGCAGGATTCTGTCTCCAAAAAAAAAAAAAAAAAAATTTTTTTTTTTTTTTAAATGGAGCTATCGGTTTGGGGAAATGTTTAAAAGAAACACTCAAACAACCCAATTGGTACAGGCAGATCTAACAAGGGAACTCATAAGGAGTATTTCTACAAAAGTAGGCAGTAAGAGAATGGACACTTTTTGAGTTAATCTCAGAATACTAGGAGTTTTAGATTAACGTTCATTCACCAAAAAAAAAAAAAAAAAAAAAAAATTCTTGAGCCATTAACTAGTAATCACCATGGCAGAATTCAAAATAAATACAGCCAAAGACTAGATTCTCAGTCTCCCCATTAAAACTATTTAAAGGAAGGTCATAAATAATTAGTTGTATTTAAATAAATATACAGACCAAAGAAAAAAAGAGGAGATCAGGAAACTAGTTGCTAGTTATGGCTACATCTATCCAGAAAATATCAAATCTGTTTAAATATTCAATTTGTCACTGTGAATGTAATGAGTGTTGGAATTCTCCTACAATTGCTGAGTCCCAGAGTCTCAGCCCAATTTCCTAATACTCCATTGAGGTGAAGTCCTCTCCTATCCAGGCTCCTCAGCTTTTAAGAGGGAATGTGAACCCTACCCCTATGGCTTTATGTTCAGCTGGCAACATGGAATAGCTATGCTCCAGAGAAAGCAAGGAGCACAGCCTTTAACTCAGGCTGCCTGGGGCCAACAGAATCAACCAATAAAGGTGATGACCAAGGGCAGCTCAAAGAAGCTGCTGGTCTAACTTATTCTTGGAATAAGACCCGCAGCTTCTTTCAGACACCTTTTAAGGCCACATTTACTGCACTGCCATTGAATATAATGAGTGACATGATAAGAAATGGCATTTTGTAACCCACAGATATATATCTATGGTGATCAGGTAGTTTCAAATGCAGTTCACCCACAGCATATAAAAGAAACTGCTCTCAGAGAGCAATATAAGAAGACTTCTCTCCCAAGTAAATGACCTCACTGATGACTTCCTTTTTGCTTTGGCTGGGAGAAAATGCAGTCACCTCTTGTAAGCACATAATTTTCCACTAACTTTAGTCCTGGCTTCGTCTTACCTTCCCATCCACTAGTTGATTTTTATATATCTTGTTGGATTGCAAATATAAGTATATATGAAGTGAGCTTTCAAAAATCCCAGAAAGAGGTGAGTGCAAATGAAGACATAAAAACACAAGCTCCCAAGTGGTAAAAAACATTTCATTTTCCCTGACTCGTTACTTAGCTAAAAATCAACTGCCCGTGATATATGACACTTCTACTATTATGTAGAAATATACCCAAAAAGTTGAAACAACTTCTGTAACACTTATTTTACTTTTTTTTTTTTTTTTTTTAGTAGAGACAGGGTTTTTCTACGTTGGCCAGGCTGGTCTCAAACTCCTGATCTCAGTTGATCTGCCTGCCCCAGCCTCCCAGAGTGCTGGAATTACAGGTGTGAGCCACTGTACCGGGTCACTTATTTTACTTATTATTACTCTAGTCTTATACTCCATTTCTATGTCTACGTCTCAATTTATGTTTCTCAATTATTTTACCTCCAAATAAAGTAAAATTATTTACATCACCTGCAGATACAAAACTAACAGCAACAAATGGGTACCTCGTCCCACCTACTTTAGGGAGTTCAAACCAAGCCTTGTACTTTGGTTGCATGCAAATTTAGTGCAAAGAAAAGGTCAAGGCCTACTGGACTCGAAAGAGTTAAGTTGAAGGATTCAAAGTTGAATCCTAGTGATGCTTAGAGAAACTGCTGAAAACAGTTATAGATAGATATGTATACACACACAAACACCTGTGTGTTCATATGCACACATACATGAGCCCACACACCCAGAGTACTTTCCTAAGGATGGAACTCGGAGTAATTACAGAAAAGAGAAAAGCCACTTAGGCCACAGAGTTTAACAACATGAAGCAGCCTACAGATTTGGGGAGCCTGGAGAGACTTAAGTCATAGAACAGCATTTAAATATATTTGTCTGCTTACAATTTCCATTGCAAATGTGATTAGTTTGCTTAAATAAATAAGAATATGATGTGTTGGCCATGTTTTCCTCTTGAGGGTTATCACAGAGTTTTGATTAAGGACAAATGTTTGAAATGTTAGGTATATTTAAGTTTACTGCACTTAAAATGAGCTAAGAAGTTGTATAGGCTTGATTAGAGGGCTGCCTTCGTGAACTTAAATTAAAAGCAATAAATTCCAAATGATTCAAGTGATTGGGACTAAATATGGTATTCTGCCAGAGAAGTTGAAATGCAGTCCAAAGAAACTGAAATGGTGTCCAGGTTTCAAGAAATGGTGAAAGAGGAAAGGTCAAGTGTTGGAGTTGCCTTTCCTCTGGGTTAGTGAATGATTCACATTACACAGAATCCCTTTCAAGTACAACTTCACAGGAGTGACAGGCTCCCAGGACAATCTGTTTCATCGTTTCCAAAAAGAAGCCTCTTAGATGCTCTGAGGCGGGTATCTAAGTGTTGTCAGATGGGGAGACGGCGGGGGAAGATGGGAATGATGGGAGACGGGGGAGGGAGAGAGTCCCTGGACTTTTTATTCACAAAGGCGCAGGCCAAGTCTCCCAGACAGTTTCCAAAACGGAAGTCAAACTGACTTCCCCACCCGCGGGAGGGCGGAGCCCTTGAAACGTAATAGGATCAGGCTTCAGCCCGGGCTGTGGCCCCGGGGGAGGAGAAGTCCGGGTCTACAACCACCGGGATCAGAAGCAGGAGCTCGCTGGAGAGGTCGAGAGAACCGCCAGAGCTTCCCTGCCCGGGGTGTACCAGGCCCCAATCGCGCTCACTCCTCCTCGCCCGCCCTGGTTCAGCCCCATCAGGCACCAACAACTCCCCTCCCGGGCCAGTGGGAGTGTCCGGCCTGCAAAGTTTCCAATCCGAGGTCGGGCCTCGGTCAGCGCACCGTCCGCCTGTACTGCCCCGGAGGAGTGGCCCCCTTCCTTCCGCAGCTGCAAGGTGGAATGGCTGCCCGGCACCCTATTCTGCTCCCCATGTGGCACCAACCCAGGCACGTGAGCGCCCGAGCCTCTCGCGCCCCCAGGTTGATCCGGCCGGCGCGCTCCCCTCGACCTCGCGTCCGCGCTTACCTTGGCGGCCGCCATGCTTCGCCCCGGGTGCGTTCGGCTGCGGGACCCACTAACTGGCTGGCTAGCGCTCGGGGCCCAGGCGGCTCACTTCCAGTCCCGGCGGCGGCGGGGCGGCGACACGGCCCGACAGCGTGCGCGCCTGGCCTGCCTCCCCACGCCCTCCCGCCGGCGCGGGTCATGCGGGCGCCGCCAGCCCATTGGCTGGGCCCAGCCTTGGCCGCCGGGCTGCGCGTGATCCAGCGGCCTCTGCCCTGCGGCCGGGGAGGGCCCAGGGCCTGGGGCAGTGGCGGGACAGGGACACGTGACCCCCGCTGCGCTGTCCAGCGGCGGCGGCCTCTGCGGCGTGGGCCAAGGTACCTTGTACGCGTGCAAGCCTGTCACCTGAGGGCAGGTGGCCCCACCAGGGAAGCTGCTGGCTTCTGCTGATACCAGGGGCTACTGGGCCCTCAGGCCGATGGGAGGGGCAAGTAACGATAGACGGTGCACATACGTTCTGGAGAAGTTGAGAACTCCACTATGACACCTGCTTAACCGGGTGTTTTTTGTTTTCATTTTCCCCCTGTGTGTTCTCTATGAAGAGGCTCCACTTTACACTGGATCCAAAAAGCCTTTGATCCAAAAGCATTGACTTAGAATGAGAGATTGCAAGTATTGCTGGCAGGCCTACTTTTAGATCAAAATCGGTAAACTCTAAGAACACAACAAATGAATATAGTGCAGAACATATATTTATGGGACTACTTCATTTCAGCCCTACCTGTTAGAACAGTACAGGTCAATAGCCTGACCAACATGAAGAAACCCTGTCTCACTAAAAATACAAAATTAGCCGGGCGTGGTGGTGCGTGCCTGTAATCCCAGCTACTCAGCAGGCTGAGGTAGGAGAATCGCTTGAGCTCGGGAGGCAGAGGTTAAGGTGAGCCGAGATCACGCCATTGCACTCCAGCATGGGCAGCAAGAGTGAAACTCTGTCTTAAAAAAAAAAAAAAAAAAAGTACACCTCATAAAGGCTGGGATCAAAAGACAAAAGACTTCCCCCCAAATAGGCCCTACTAAAAATAAACCAGAATTTTAATTGAAAATTTGCTTATATGACCTCCAGGCCTTATCCCTCTTCATCAGGATTTCATTCATTTGTCCTTGTAATCAAAATTTATAAGACAATAGCGATCAGGGAAAAGGACTTTCAATGTGTTGTAGGTTGTGGATGTAATATGTCAGCAATAAAGCACTTATTACTAATCAGTTTAATTCATTAACATTGATTGCCTGCCTACTATGTGCTAGGCCCTGTGCTTGGTGCTGGAAACCCCAAAATGACTTAAGAGCGGGTCCCAACTCTAAAAGAGCTTCAGGGCTATTGGGAAAGAGTTTACTTCAGTATAACCTGTTAAGGCAACGTATTGTTTCCAGGGCACGATGAGAGTACTGAGTACCAGGGAAGCCTCCTAGAGGTGATACCTAAGCTGAGTGCAGGAAAGTGGCTGTGTCCGGTGGGGAGGAAAAGGACACAGTATTCCATCCTGAGAAAATGAGGAGAGGCAGGAGGCTCAGGAATTGCTGAGGAACCACAAGCGGTCAGTCATGAAATATGTATTAGTTCTCACACTGCTATGAAGAAAGACCTGAGACTAGGTATTTTATAAAGAAAAAGATTTAATTGACTAACAGTTTCACATTGCTTGGGAGGCCTCGGGAAATTTACAATCATGGTGGAAGGCACCTCTTCACCTGGCTGCAGGAGCGAGAATGAGTGCCAAGCAAACGGGGAAAAACCCCTTATAAAACCATCAGACCTCATAAGAACTCACTACCACAAGAACAGCATGGGGTAACCACCCCCATGATTCAGTTATCTCTCACCAGGTCCTGCCCATGTCACGTGGGGATTATGGGAACTACAATTTAAGATGAGATTTGGGTGGTGACACAGCCAAATCATATCAAAAGGTAACTTGAGCTTGAGCTATAGGACTGGTGGAAGGAGTCTGGGCCAGCAGGCAGGGGCTGTGTCATGGTGGGTCTTAGGTGCCTTGCTGAAGGCTATGTACCTTAACTGAAGGGTTTGAAGTCAGGAAGCAGCATGGCTAGGTTTTCAATATAGAGAGATCTCTGTATGGTCTGTATGCCCCCCAAAATTGATGTGTTGGAAACAATCTCTAATGTATCAGTGTCGGAAGTTTGGATTCTTTGGGAGGTATTTTCGTCACAAGGGCTCTGCCCTCATGAATGGATTGATGATGCCATAAAAAGAGATTTAGGGAGTAGGTTCACTCTCTCTTGCTCTTCTGCTCTTTTGCCATATAAGGACATAGCATTCCTCACCTTTGAAGGACACAGCATTCAAAGAGCCATCTTGAAAGCAGAGAGACCAGGCCATAACCTGCCAGCACCCTGATCTTGGACTTCCTAGCCTTCAGAACTGTGAGAAATACATTTCTGTTCTGTTATTTTATTCTCAGGAATTCCCTTATAGCAACACAAAATAGGCTAAAACACTGTGCTTGTTGTATGGAGGATGGGTCCCAACTGAACTACCGGGATATACAGACAAGACAGGCTGGGGAGGGACTAGGACTAGAGGAAAACATAGAAGGTAAAATTAGTGGGCCATCATGACTGCTTATATGTGGGGTTGGGAGGGAATAAGGGAGTCGTCCCATGTTGCACATAGACTTGTGGTATGGGTATCTGGAGAAATACTTGAGATAGGTAATACAAGAGGAATGTTTTGAGATGTGTGTGTTTGTCTGTAAGGAGAGTGTATGTGCAACATACAAATTATGCTCTAGAAGCCAAAGAAAGAAGGATTACAGAAAGAAGCAACTAGTTAATCTACTCTCAAGAGGTTCGACAAAGCCCAGAAGACTTGAACATGTTCATAGACAGAGAATAAAGATCAGCAAAAAGTAAAAGAATAAAGACAAAACAAAACCAGCAGAATTGTTAGAGAAAACTATGACATGGGGACAAGTCTAAAGCTCCTGTGGAGGATGGCCCCAGCTGCTACAAGGGGAGTTAAAAGGTGCCGAGAAAATACAACTTCGTGTAAAGAACAAAATCACATCATGTACTACATATTTATTCTTAAGGGCATCACTAAAGCTCTCCTTTTATAATATAAATGAACCACAAAATTTTAATATAGTAAAATGTACATGAAATGTACCATCTCCACCATTTTAAAATGTACTGTTTAGTAGTGAGATACATTCACATTGTACAGCCAGTCTCCAGAACTCTTTTCATCTTGCAGAACTGAAACTCTGCACTCATTAAACAACCACTCCTTTTTCTCCATCTCCCAAGCCCCCAACAACCAACCATTTTACTTTTTGCACCTATAAATCTGACTACCCTAGGTACCTAATAAATGGAATCATATGGCGTTTGTCTTTTTGTAGCATAATGTCATCAAGGTTCATACATGTTATAGTGTGTGTCAGAATTTCTCTCCTCTTTAAGGCTGAATAATATTCCATTAACTTTTTTTGATAGAAAAAGAATCAGGAGCCCGTTATATTTTTTCTTAAAATTTTTGAAAATTCAGAAAATTACAGTAATGGCCAAAAAAATCACTGATGATCCTATCAACAGAGTTAGCCATTATCAACATTCTACTGTATTTTTTTCATGTCTTGCTGTGTTTATATGTATATATTGAGACATATTTATTTTACTTTATATTTTGTTTTTGTATTTCTTGAGCCAGGGTCTCACTCTATCATACAGGCTGGAGTGCAATGGCACGATCTCAGCTCATTGCAACCTCCTACTCTTGGGCTCAAGTGATCCTCTCACCTCAGCCTCCCAAGTAGCTGGAACCAGAGGCTACTTGGGAAGCTGAGGTGAGAGGATCCCTTTATACTGCCACACCCATCTAAATTTACATTTTTTGGTAGAGATGGGTTTTGCCATGTTGCCCAGGCTGGTTGCAGAGTCCTGTGTTCAAGCAATCCTCCTGCCTCAGCTTCCTAAAATGCTTGGACTACAAGCATGAGTCACCGTGCCTGGCCTATTTTATTTTATTACTTGTTTTAAAGACTTTTCCAGGTTGGAGTGAACTAGCGCTATCTCAGCTCACTGCAGCCTTGACCCCTGGGGCTCAATCAATCCTCCCATTTCAGTCACCCAAGTAGCTGGGACCACAGGCACGCACCACCACACCCAGTTAAATTTTGTAGATTTTGGTAGAAATGGGGTTTTGCCAGACTGCCCAGCCTCACCTTGAACTACTGCACTCAAATGATCCACCCACCTTGGCCTCCCAAAATGCCGAAATCATAGGCATGAACCACCCACTTGACCATATTTTTGCATTTAAAACAATGAATTATACTCTGTGTTAGTTTCCTGTGGCTGCCATAACAAATTACCACAAACTTGAGAGCTTAAAACAGTAGAAATTTGTTCTCTTACCATTATGAAGGCCAGATGTCCGCAGTGAGTCTTGTGGGGCTAAAATCAAGGTGTCAGCAGGACTGTGCTCTCTCAGAGGCTTTACAAGAGAATGTTTCTTTGTCTTGTGTAAGGGCTCATGACATCTTCCTTCACCTTCAAAGCCAGTGGGCATAGCATCATATCTCTGACTCTGCTTTATCACATGGCCTCTTCTCTTTTTCTTTTTCTTTTCTTTTTTTTTTTATTTTTTTTGAGATAGAGTCTTACTCTGTCACCCAGGGTGGAGTGCAATGGCGTGATCTCTGCTCACTGCAACCTCCACCTCCCAGATTGAAGTGATTCTCCTGACTCAGCCTCCTGAGTTCCTGGGACTACAGGTGTGTGCCACCACACCTGGCTAATTTTTGTATTTTTAGTAGAGACAGGTTTCACTATGTTTTCACTATGTAGTCCCAAAGTGCTGGGACTACAGGCGTGACCCACTGTGTCCAGCCTCTACCTCCCTTTTATAAGGACATGTGTAATTGCATTTAGAGCCCACTTAGATAATCCAAAGTGCTCTCTCCACTTCCGGATCCTTAATTTAATCACATCAGCCAAGTCTGTGTCACATACAGTACCATTCAAAATCTCCAGGGATTAGGATCAGGATATGGACATATTTAGGGGGGCTATCATTCAGTCTACCAAACCTACCACACTATGGATATATATCGTAAAAGTGTATTTCAATTTACATTTGGAGTCATACTTAGTTGATTAAGCTCCCCTCTTCATTCTAGAATTTCCCAAAATATGAAATTTTTAAAATGTTAAACTGTCATGAACCTAGAAACAAAGAAGTCAAAGCTGCACCGTGGCTTCTATTTCACCTGTAAATAATAGCATGATGTGAAACATCATCTAAGAAGATAAAGTATGAACTGGCTGGGCATCTTCCATTTTGTCTTATCCTGACAGCTTTATGTGCCATCCTGAATTTTTACCGAAAAGGCCCTGTTATGGATTGAATTGTGTCACTCAAAAGTCTTAACTCCTCAGTACCTCTGTGTTAGTTTGTTCTCAAACTAATAAAGACTCTTACGCTATCTGATTCTCTTCAGCTGCTAATAAAGACACACCCAAGACTGTGTAATTTATAAAGGAAAGAGGTTTAATTGACTCACAATTCAGCATGGCTTGGGAGACCTCAGGAAACTTACAATCACGGCAGAAGGGGGAAGCAAAAATGTCCTTCACATGGCGGCAGGAAGGAGAAGTGCTGGGCGAAGGGGGAAAAGCCCCTTATAAAACCATCAGCTCTCATAAGAACTATCATTATCATGAGAACAGCAGCATGAGTGTAACTGCCCCCATGATTCTATTACCTCCCACTGGGTCCCTCCCACAACATGTGGGGATTATGGGAACTACAATTCAAAATGAGATTTGGGTGCAGGCATAGCCAAACCATACCAGTGAGGTTTCAGGACATACCTTGTCCTGAAAATGTTACCATTGTCTGTAGCAAACCTGAGAGAAATATTAGTTCGTTGAATAGAATATTTGGTACCTTTAACCACAGTCCTATATGAGCTCAATAAAGTAAAATTGACTTTTCAGGGGAATGACATCGAAAGCCTTTAAAGAGGTCAAATCCAGTTTCTTTGGCCCAATTTTTATCTTATTTGGAAGTTAAAGTTGTAATTAGCTGATTTCATACAATATCCAATATGAACTGCTGTTCTTGTAAGAAGACACAGAGATACACTGGGAGAGTCCCACTTGTTAACAAAGGCAGGAATTAGAGGGATGCAGCTGCAAGCCAAGGCATGTCAGCGATCAACAACCCCCACCCCCTCACCTCCTGCCCTGAGAAGTTAGCAGGAGGCAAGAAAGAATGCTACCCAGAGTCTCAGAGGTATTGTGGCCCTGCTGACAACTCAGTTTGTGATTTCTATCCTCCAAAACTATTAGAGAATAAATTTCTGTTGTGTGAGGGCAACCAGTTAGTTGTACTTTGTTACAACAGCCCTGGGAAACTAGTACAGGCCCCAAAGCCACCTGTGTTTTATAGCACCATATGCCAACCTTGTCAGCTGGGAAAGCAGCCAACTCAAGTCATGGGGAACGCTATATGCTAACAAGGCATACAGCTTGAGCATGAGCCGAAACCATGGGAGTTCAGAACAGTGACTAACATGGCCTGCTCTAAACTTTCACCTTTTCCAGAATACCTGTGCCTTGTAGATGCCCTTTGACCATACTCTTACGCTATCTGATTCTCTTCAGCTCCATTAAAACAAACAAGAAAACAAAGGCACCATTACTACTACCAGCGTGCTCCCCAGATTGGATTGCTAGAAAGGGTATCCAGCAACAATGCTTGCCAAGCACATCGTAGACAGGAAATTTTAGACAGCTAACTACGGATTGCAATAATGATTCTTTATGTGGATAGCAGTTGCAAAGGTAATGCCAGGGCTGGTAAAGGACATAGTGTGACATAGTGAAAGGTGCACCATGTGAATAAGAACCTCCCAAATTCTGACCTTACAACTGAGACTCTGCAACTGAAGAACACAGAGCCGCCACCTGATGCATTCATTTGGGTTTGGAATCCTGCCGAGTGTCAGATCACTGACAGGACTTCCCTAAGAGTTGGCTAAAGGTAGATCAGAAATGAATGTGACCTAGCTTCTTAATAGATCCAAAGGAGAGAGTTGTGTCAACATTTCAGAGTTAAGAGAGAAGGAAGGGGAGGTAGGAAGTGAGTCAGGATGAGGAAACATAAGACACCTTGGGAAAGTGTAACTGGAAACAAATCCCCAAAGCTTTGAGATAAAATGCTCTGAGAGCAAAGGCTTAAACAGCTAGTTCCTCAGAGCAGAGCAGAGCTACGTTGCTTTCTGGAAGCTCAAGGAGAGAATCCCTTTTCTCTTTCCTTTTCAGCCTCCATCTACATTCCATGGTTCTTAACCCTCTTTCTTCATCTTCAAAGCCAGCAACAGAGGGGCTAGTTCTCATATCACATTACTCTGATCTCATTTTCTGCTTCCCTCTTCCACATCTGAGGATCCTCGTGATTGCACTGGGCTCACCCTGATAATCCAGGATAGCCTCCCAATGTTAGAGTCGGTTGGTTAGGTTATTAGCTTGCTAGGGCTGTCAAAATAAAATTCCGGAGACCAGATGGCTTAAACAACAAAAAATTCAGTCTCACATTTCTGGAGGCTAGAGCGTCAGGTCAAGTGTCGGCAAGGTTGCTTCGTCCTGAGGCCTCTCGTCTTGGCTTGCAGCCAGCTTCTTCCTGTCTCTTCCCTCTGTGCATATCTGTGTCCTAGTCTTTGCATGTAAGGACGTGAGTCATATTGGATTAGGATCCCTCTTAATGACCTCATTTTAACTTAATTACCTCTGTGAAAACCCTATCTCCAAATAACAGTTACCTTTCAGGGTACCGAGGGGTTAGAACTTCAACATAGGAATTTTAGGAGGACACAAGTCAACCCATAATAATTGGTAGCTTTAAATCTATCTGCTATCTTAATTCTCATTTGCCATGTAGTATGACATATTCATAGGTTTCAGGGATTGGGACATGGACATGTTTGGGAAGCCATTATTTTGCCTAAAATACCTTGTCCTGAAAATGTTACTATTGTCTGTAGCAAACCTTAGAGAAATATTAGTTCTTTGAATAGAATATTTGGTACCTTTAACCACAGTGCTGCATGAGCTCAGTAAAGTAAAATTGACTCCTCAGGGGAATTACATCGAAAGCCTTTAAAGAGGTCAAATCCAGTTTCTTTGGCCCGGAAGCAGAATCCCTCTTGGTCTTGCACCAAGCCCAAGTCTGTGTTTATGAATCTGGCTAAGGTCCCTGGCCCAGCAATAACACTCAAGTCAATGACAAATCAAGCTTAGGCCACCCTGATTTCTCAGTGCACTCAGAGGTGTATATCAGAACTGGCAGGTGCGTCAGCAGCCCAGCATGTGTCCAACAAGAAGTAGCGGCAGCCAGAGATGTACACAGTGAGCTCTTGGACCCTGGCCATCTCACAGCAAGGAACATTTAAGTACAGCAGTTCCTTTTGTAAGAATTCCTGAAACTCTTTATCACAAGTCCTACAATATTTCAAGAAATTAAGTGTTAAGTAAAATAATCTTACCAAAACTGGTTTAAGGAAGGAGACCTGTGTTTTTATGAAAACATTTTATTCAAATATTATTTCTCTCTTTTGTATTCTCCTTTACAACTAATCATGATGTTAAAAGAGAGAGAGAAAGAGACTGGCTCTTATTATGTCCCCCTCAATCTCTCTCCAATTCTAAATAACCCAAGCTAGTATGGTGAAATAGAAATCATACAGATTTTATTTGAGTCCCATCTCTGCTATTTATGGCTCAGTTATTAACTTCTCTGAGCCTCAGTCTTCTGATTTGTTAAACAGAGATAAAAAAAAAAACATCAATTTTGCAAAGTTGCTATGATATTGAATGTACATAAACATCTGATACAGAGAAATCTATTATAAATACTGCCAATAATACTAGAATGAGAGGGTCAGAAACGCTGTTTCTTAAGACGCCTTCCAGCTAACCTTCTAGTATTCCACTACACAGATGAAGAACATTTATACCTACGCTTGCTTTCCCAGGATCTTTCTTAAGAAGAAAGGGGAGGAGGGTAGAGAAGGGGAGGGAGGTAGATCCATTTTAGAAGTGAAAAATCTACTTTTGAAGCTGGAAATTTAAACTCGGATCAAGTAGAGAACATGAAAACACTTGAGTATTTAAGAACAACCTATTAGTGTTAGCTGTATATTTCCAATTTGGAGGTACTGGACCAGACTATTCGTGTCTGAACTTGTTTGTCAGTTGGATACAATCACAGCTCCAGCCTCAGGGTCACCAACCTCTGCAGCACATTCGTTTACTTCCTGCTGCTACTGCCTGAGTCCATTAAGGACCCATTGCTAGAAATGGATGCAGCACATCCAGTCTCCAGTGACTCTTGCAGGTGGCAGAGCTAATTCTTTTTAGGTTTCAGTGCAACAAAGAAGATCTCAAAACAGCAAAATTTAAGATTGAAATGAAACTCACTGTTATATCAAAAGAAAGAGAGGATGTTCGCTTTGGCAGCACATATACAAAAATTGGAAAGAGAAGATTAGCAAGGCCTCTGCCCAAGGATGATAGGCAATCTGTGAAGTGTTTCATATTTTTTATTAAAAATTAAGCATAAAGAGACTCGTCAGGTGCAGTGGCTCACATGTGTAATCCCAGTACTTTGGGAAGCAGGGGCAGGTGGACCACCTGAGATCAGGAGTTTGAGACCAGCCTGGCCAACATGGTGAAAGCCCATCTCCACTAAAAATACAAAAATTAGCCTAGCATGGTGGTGCAGGCCTGTAGTCCCAGCTACTTTGGAGGCTGAGGCAGAAGAACTGCTTGAAACTGGGAGGCAGAGGTTGCAGTGAGCTGAGATCATGCTACTGCACTCTAGTCTGGGCAGCAGAGCAAAACTCCATCTAAAAAATAAAAATAAAAAAGAGAGAGACAGAGAGACAGGAAAGAAAATTCTAGCTGAATGTCAAGCTCTCTTCTGCAAAACTCCACATAATATGGCCCCAGCTGCTTCTCAGGCCCTCCTGTTCCTTACTTCTATTCCTTCAGTTCCTCTGCAAGCCAATCCCTTCCTGGCCCCGGGCTTCTGCACTTGCCAGCACCTCAGGCTGGAGCCCCACTAGCCCTACTCTGTACATCATCTTTCTCATCCTTCAGGTCCTCAGGGATACCCTCTCTGACTGCCCTTTCTAAAGCAGGAGCCTCTTTGTCATTACCCCTGTGTCCCATTTCTGACCTTTTCAGCACTTATCACAGTGAGTAATTCCTTTTGTTTGGTTGTTTACTTAGCTTTGCTGTTGGGAGACAACATTGGAAAGCCAGATTGGGGCTAGATGGGGAAGGTGAGTGGGCTGTACTTCTGGAGTAGGTCCTGTGACTTTCTATTGGTAAATGACCTGAATCATTAGTTCTGTCAACATTGTCAGAAGTGACTTAGGACTTGATGGAATGGACTGACCTGATTCTAGTTCCAACCCAGTTCTGGCCGCTATCTAGCTGTGGGCAAATCATTTCTCCTCTCCAAAACTCAGTTTCTTCACTGATGAAATGAGTGCAGTTGCTTTTAAAGAGGCTCAGTTAAATAACTAACATTCTGTTTCTTCTCCTGATTCACTTAGTCAGCCAGCCAACTTCAGACATGAGGTGGAATAGGAAGTCATTCACTTCGGGGACAGGGTGGCATGTATTAAGGACAGTGATGGCCCTGTACTGAAGTTGCAAACTGTCTTTTCATAAGGGGGCAGACCTCGGCTTGATCCCATTTATCCTGGTTGGACTCACAAGCCAGATAGCTAAGTGACTGCCTGCTGCATGCAGTAGAACAACAAAAGTTACCAATGTCCCTCATTCTGGGTATCACAATCTGTGACAGGCAGTTTTCCCCAAAGCCCTTGGTTAAAGGTAAATAGCTCTCCTGGCGGAACCAGCCCAAAAAGCCACCACTAGGCATTCACATTTTTGGAAGTCCAAGGCTATGGGGACATGGAACAGAAGTAGTGAAAAGAAAATATTTCTCCAGCCTGTTCTGTCCAATACTATAATTACTCTCTACATGTGGCCACTGAGCATTTGAAATGTGGCCACTGTGATTTGAGGTGTGCTGAAAACATAAAACAAACATTGAATTGTAAAGATTTAGTATAAAAAAAGAGAATGTAAAACAACTTATTAAATACATTTATATTGATTACATTCTGAAACAGCAATATTTTAGACATGTTGGGTTAAATAAAATATATCTTAAAATTAATTTTGTTACTTTCTTTAAACATTTTTAATGTGGCTACTAGAAAATCTTAAATTACTTAATGGCTTACAATATTCTGCTATTGGATGGTGCTGATCTAGAGCTAGAGGGGTGTATGTGTGTGTGTGTGTGTGTGTGTGTGTGTGTGTGTGTGTGGAGAGAGGGAGAGAGAGAGGATGGAGGAGTTGATATAGCAAAGGAGGAGCTTCATGGAGATGGGAGTGAGTCAAGAAAGCATTTTGCCTAATTTATCCCTAGTTTGGATTCAATTGCACGATTAGGCAGCAGGCTAAGAAACATTCCATAATGCCAGGGCACTAACTGGAGTTCCCAGAGGTAAAAATTGTAGGGATTTTCAGGTTATGTGCTTCACAAGAAGCTTGGGTATGATGAATTGAGTCGGAGGGGCAGGATGGAGTAGGAGGCTGAGGGAGCAAATCAGATTCTATAACCCAACCCCACCTTTCAGAACTACATCGCACAGTGTAGTTTCTCACTGGTGGAGAAGAGAGTCACAAATGGGAAATAAAAAGGCTGAAATGAGCCCCATCGTGGATTAAACAAAGATTGAGCCTTTTCACTTTAGTGTAAGTTACTTATTTAAGTGTAGAATTTTGGTTTTATTGCAAAAGGGATGATTTTTTAAAATTTCTGATTAAAAAGAATTTTGGCAACACAGAAATACGACAACAAAGAAGAAAAATAAAAATTATCTGTCCACCCCAAACTCAGTTATACCTAATTAATATTTTAAAGTATTTTTTCTTGTTATTTTCTTTATTGACATGAATGTGCATTACAGTGATGTGTTCTGTTACTGAAACATCCAGTTCTTAGATCTTACAGCTTCACTTAACAGTATGTCATAGTATTTTATTATATCATTCTTGAACAAGATAATTATAAATGGCTAGCTAATATATCATAACTCTGTTCCAACAATTCAACCATTCTCTAATGCATGAGTGATTAAGTCATTCATCATTTTTATCTTTCACAAGTAAAATGTGATGAATACCTTTGTACACCAAATGTGTTCTGAGTTTTTAAGGAAAGTGGAAGAAGTTTATAAAAGCCATTATGAAGAATGCAAAGGAACTCAATGTGAGTTAGTTCTCAGATGACTTATTTTTTTAATGGAGGCAAACAGTTTAAGCAACTGAATTTTAAGTTATCTTTCTACTATGAAATTTTATGTTGACTCCTTAGGAAGGAGTCCATTTTTTCATTCTTTGTATTTTTGTCATTTATATATATAGACAAGAATTTTATAATTTTCCATACTGTAGATAATTTAGAACATGTTATGACTACTTAGCTCTTAATATCACTTTCAGAAATATATTCCCTTTGTACTGACTATAGGTCTATTCTCTATCTTACATTTCATTTTAGAAGGAATGAAGCACAAACGTAATTTTTTTCTTTTTTGAGATTGAGTCTCACACTGTTGCCAGGCTGGAGTGCAGTGGCATGATCTCAGCTCACAGTGACCTCCGCCTCCCGCGTTCAAGCGATTCTCCTGCCTCAGCCTCCCAAGAAGCTGGGACTACAGAAATGCACCACTCCACCCAGTTGTTTTTGTACTTTTAGTAGAGAAAGAGTTTCACCATGGTGGCCAAGATGGTCTCAATCTCTCAACCTCGTGTTCTGCCTGCCTTGGCCTCCCCAAGTGCTAGGATTACAGGCGTGAGCCATCGTGCCTGGCCCACAAAGGCAAATTTTTAAGTTAAAGAACATTAAATGTTAAAATAACTCATAACAAATATTAGACATACTGAAATTTAGTGTTAAGAACTGGCAGAGGTCTGAGATTTTACCCTGCCTACCTGTCTACAACCTCACAAGCTTTATGGATGCTCACACAGACATGAGATGCCTGGTTCAGAGACAAAGGACAGTTTATTACTCATAGCAATATCAGCAGCCAGAATACCACCTTGGGTTCCTTAAGTCCTAATTTCCACAGTTGACAGCAAGAGGGACAGGTAATACCTGTACATGCAGGAGGTCACAATACAGGAAAGGAACTCTTAGCATAGGGAACCAGAATTTTTTATTTTTATTTATTTATTTATTTATTTTTGAGGCAGAGTCTGGCTCTGTCACCCAGGCTGGAGTGCAGTGGTGCAATCTTGGCCCACTACAACCTCTGCCTCCTTGGTTCAAGCAATTCTTCTGCCTCAGCCTCCCGAGTAGCTCGGACTATAGGCACCTGCCACCACACCCAGGTGATTTTGTATTTTTAGTAAAGACAGGGTTTCACCATGCTGGCCAGGCTGGTCTCGAACTCCTGACCTTGTAATGTGTCCACCTTGGCCTCCCAAAATGCTGGGATTACAGGCATGAGCCATCACACCCAGCCAGAACCTGAATTTTTTATGGTGGACATTAAGAACGCTGTCCTTTTCAGGAATGTCTAAGGCTGTTTGTAATGCAAACATCCTGTTAAGATAATTTGGAGTAAAGGCCATCCGAGCTTCTACACATATGATGAAAAAAAATGCAAGAGATCTGTAGAGAATTATCTTTAATATGAGAATAAATGCTGTATTAGGAACTAATTAGAGTACATCATATATTTTGACTATTTGGCAGATGCTCTTTTCTTCATGACCAACCTGAGACTTGTTCTTGCCTGGCATATCTACTTTCTTTTCAAATTCCTTAGCCATAGAGGTAAATGTCTACATTTGCAGTCTGCAAAGCAGCCTATACAGCAGTTTATCAGTAGAGCTGTCTGCTTTTGTCTGGAGAGGATAGCTGTCATGTCCATTTCCATAAGCGCACATCAGGGAAAACCATCTCTGCTCTTCTAGCAAGATTGTAAGTATGCATTAGACAGAGTAAGGGGCCTACTCTCTCCCTCTTGGGAGTGAAATGGAAGAATACCCCAGAACCCCCATATGCTCTCTACCATAATCTACAGCCACTGAACATGGCTGAAATATCACTGATTGCCAAAAGCAATATAAAAAGAGGTCACACCCAAAAGGAAATTTTGTTCCCTAAGGGAAAAGTCTTCATAACATTGGCATGAATAAGTTATGAAAAGCCTTCACAACTGAAAAAGACATAATCATCATTCATGTACAACAGATTTGTTTATTCATTTCAGTTGATTAATTATCAGTATCTGCTGATGGTGGGGGTAACCAGGCTGCTCTGATGAGAGAATTATTAAAGTACATGCTTAGAATATTTATCACTGAGCACATATTGTATAAATTTAGCATATTTATTATGTTCTTTCCATATGGGATCTTTCTTCTCCAATAGAGATTAAACAGTACTGCCCATGCTTGCAGGCAATTTTCCTTCCAGACATAATACTTAACTCTTTATAGAGAAATTGACTATTTTTATAGATAATACCAATAGACCCTAATGTAAATAAGGGTGACTTTGTTGGTGGTTCTCATGTCTTTCCCAGCCTTAGGCAGAACTACTTTAAAATATAACACAAATTGTCATCTCTGGCCACATCAACTTTGATGTTTGCTTAACCAATTCCCAATAGTACAACTACTATTTAAAGGAAAAGTGATAATTTGTATAAATTAATATTAAGCATTAAGTAAAAATTAAAAGTGACAAATTAAATTTAAAATATTAAAATCAACATTCTCCAACATGATCTATATGTAGTGATCTTCAAATAAATTTTTGTTTATAGTAAGAACTACCATTTATTGATTCCCTGCTATATGTCAGACACTAAACGCTTTAGATATGCCTGCTTTCCATCTTTCTCTTTCTTTTTCTTTCTTTCTTTTCTTTCTTTCATTTCTTTTCTTTTCTTTCTTTCTCTCTCTTTCCCTTCCTTCCTCCCTCCCTCCCTCCCTCCCTCCCTCCCTTCCTTCCTTCCCTCCTTCCCTCCCTCTTTCATTTTTTCTTTCTTTCTCTCTCTCTCTCTCTCTCTCTTTCTCTCTTTCTCTCTTTCTTTCGAGATGGAGTCTTGCTGTGTCACCCAGGCTGGAGTGCAATGGCGCAGTTTCGGCTCACTGCAATCTCCACCTCCCAGGTTCAAGCAATTCTCCAGCTTCAGCCTCCCGAGTAGCTGGGATTACAGGTGCCCACCACCACATCCAGCTAATTTTTGTATTTTTAGTAGAGACAGGGTTTCACCATGCTGGCCAGGCTGGTCTCAAACTCCTGACCTTGTGATTGACCTCGTGATATTACCTCCCAAAGTGCTGGGATTACAGGTGTGAGCCACCGCGCCCAGCCTGCATTCTTTTAAAAATGTTTTTTTTTATTTTTTGAGACACAGTAAACTGTGTCACCCAGTCTGGAGTGCAGTGGTGTGATCCCGGCTCACCTCAACCTCTGCCTCTGGGTTCAATCAATTCTCGTGCCTCAGCCTCCTGAGTAGCTGGGATTACAGGTGCATACCACCACACACAGACAAGTTTTAAATTTTTACTAGAGATGGGGTTTCACCATGTTGACCAAGCTGTTCTTGAACTTCCGACCTCAAGTGATCTGCCTGCCTTAGAATCCCAAAGTGCTGGGATTACAGCTGTGAGTTACCATGCCCAGCCCAAATATGCTTTCTCGTTTAATCTCTACAACATCCTTCTGCTGATATTGTTATTACCTCCTCATTACAGCTTAAGAAAGTAAGGCATAAAGAGAATAGGTCAACTTGCCCAATATAACTTAGCTTATATGTGTCCAAGTTGGCATTCAGACTGCTTTCTTTCTGCTCTCTGAGTCGGAGCTCTCAGCTATTATGCTGGGATTCTCCCTGCAGGTTCTTAGGCAAGACCACTATAATAGCAGTCAGAAGACCTGGGTTATGATCCCAGCTCCAGTAATACTAGCTCCATGACATTTTTACTCTCAGGTCCCAGTTTCCTCATATTCTCATCTCATCTACCCCCACGGCATCCATGTCTGACTCTCAAGTCTTTACCACTTTCCTTATCTCTATTCCTGGACTTCAGACCCATACTATTTATGAATTTGCTTTATGGACATTCATACTTTGATGTGTCCACATTAGACATCATCCCAACCAGCTCCTCACAAACTGATCTCTTTCTCAATGAATGGTGACACTAGCCACCTTGTTGCCTAAGGAGCGTAGATTCCACCATCTTTGTCTTCTCTCCACCTCCACCACTGTGCTAGTGCAAGCATGACTGCCTATCCTAAGAAATTCTGACACAGTCTCTGAACTGTTCTCCTCACCTCCAGCCTTACATTCCTGCACACGATTCTCCATCCTTCACCCAAAGTGAACCCTTAAAACCAAACTTCATCAGGCCACTCTTCAGCTCAAAATCTTTCAATAATTCCCTATTGTCCTTAAGATATATTTCCAAGACCTTAAAATTGCTCCCTGGCTCCTGTCTACCACTTCATCCTCATCTTTTGCTGTTTTCTTCCCTCGAGCCTCTACTTTAGACAATCTGAACTCTTTCTGTTTCTTAAACAAACTCTTTCTCAATATCTTGTCTTGGCATTTCTCAAATTTTTATAATTCCAACCTGGAGAACATCTTCCTCTCTAATGTCTAATGTCTACTCAGTCTTTGCGTTGGAAGCCTTGTCTGTACATTCCCACAATGTGTTGGCCACTCTGGTGATCTCGTCATACCGCTCCTTCCATTGCCTCATCACAGCATTTTTTATTCCTTACTGTTACTGCTTGTCACCGGTCACAGGTAGATTTTGAAGACTAAAGTCAGGAAACTTGGCCTTGATTGCTATTGGTCAGGAGCTCTTAGACTTTTTATAAATTTCATTTATTAAGTAGAAATTATATTCCTGCCTTGCCTACATCTCAGAGGTTTTAAAGATATTTAAGAAAACATTTTAAAGTCTATAAAATAATAAACAAATGTTAGTTACTTTATTATAAACTTAGCTCTACTCCTAAATTTAAGGCAGGAGAAATAAAACTGAATTTGAGTGACTAGGATCTAGTTGCATTTGAATCGCTTTGGAATATTTTTCTGATTCTGTTAGGCCTGGGATAGGGCCAGGGAAGTTATGTTATTGCAAAATTCTTCAGATGACTTGGAAGCACAGACAAGCTTGGAGAATGGTGCCTTAGAATATTTTTCCTGATCTGAAAGGTTATGGTCCTCATGAATCAGTGTGGAGAAAAAT
Organism: Sapajus apella; assembly: GCF_009761245.1. Lineage (NCBI taxonomy): Eukaryota > Metazoa > Chordata > Mammalia > Primates > Cebidae > Sapajus > Sapajus apella. Next base: position 971,195 of record NW_022437021.1, on the reverse strand, counting down.
ATGGGCAATTTCCTTGGTCAGATTAACCCTACAGAGATAGATCCAGCATATGCTTCTAGAATAGAGTCTATTGAAGCCCAATAATATAATGAAAATTGACCAATCCAGCAAGTAGGTCATATTTAACTTGTGAAAGTCAGAAACTAGTTACTAGGAAGCAAAGCTTTCACAGAAAAGTAACTAATGACAGAGAAAAAGAGAACTAATCTATAGCCTTAATAATAGAAAGACCCTGACACAGAGTCAAGGAGCGAAGGGGACTGGATTGTCCCAAAGGGAAAGGGGAATAGTGCAGAGGGTAAGGTAAAGGGACTGTGTAAAGTAAGATTTCCTAAACTGTGTCCTATAGGACATTGTTTGAGGGAATGTTAAAAGGAGTTCCTTGAAAGAGTTACAATGTAAAAGAAGTATACATACCATATTCCTTTTGCACATAAATATATTATAGACTGAGACTTTTGCAATAGAGCTAAATCCTTTTAACATTGTTAAAATTCACATTTCCTAAACTTATTTACGAATGAATGAATTGTCTTACAACCGTTCTGAGAACAGAGCATTTTAAACTAAAAGTTAAGGGACTTACTTACAGTGAAGAAGGAAATTGGGAATCAGCCCTATAAAAGCTTCCTTGAACCATCATCATCATCATTACAAAATATGATCTGCAAAGACTGTAGCCTTTATAAGCAAAATCTCTTACTTATCTAATTTTTCATTTTCAGCACCTAATGTAGAGCTTGACACAAAATACATGTGGAACTGAATTGACTTCTGTCAAGTTTGAATGAATAATGTAACAGTGAGGTCTTTGAAGAAGAATTTAATTATTTAGGCACATTTTCTTATTCATCAGATATTTCCTTAATAACTTATACATGCCATTCATATAATTGTCACTGGTTGGGGTTGAACTGTTAAAGTGTATAGCAAATTGTTAAGTGAAAATTCTATATAAAAATAAATAAAGTGGCCAGGTGTGGTAGCTCAGACCTGTAATCCTAGCACTTTGGGATGCCAAGGAGGGTGGATCACCTGAGGTCAGGAGTTTGAGACCAGATTGACCAACATGACGAAACCCCATCTCTACTAAAAATACAAAAATTAGCCAGTGTGGTGATGCTTGCCTGTAAAATCACAGCTATTTGGGAGGTTGAGGCAGGAGAATCACTTGAGCCTGGGAGGTGAAGGCTGCAGTGAGCCAAGATTGTACCACTGCACTCCAGCCTGGGTGACAGAGTGAGACTCCATCTCAAAAGATATAAATATATACATACATAAATACATAAAGAGTATATAGTAAAGAGATCTCATAGCCTTGGAGATTTACTATACCCAATTATTTATTTTCTTCCTATGAAAGTATATGCTTACTTTCAAATATTAAGCAACTGATATGCTATGAAAAAGCTGTAGGGTATCAGACACAATTCAGATCATCAATTAAAGAAAATGACATTTTAAAGTGCTTTGAAATATGCCTGATACATTTTATTATCAGTTGCCATTAATTCTTCTACTTCCTTCCATTAGCATCAACACTCCCCTCTTCCAAACTGTTATCATCTCTCACCTGCACTATTGCATTAGACTAGTGGTCCTTAATTCCTGGGCCTCGGACTGGTACTGGTCCATGGCCTGTTGGGATCCAGGCCACACAGCAGGAGATGAGCATTACTGCCTGAACTCTGCCTCCTGAACTTTGTCAAATCAGCAGTGGCATTGAATTTTCATAGGAGCGCAAACCCTATTGTGAACTGCACATGTGAGGGATCTAGGTTGAGGGCTCCTTATGAGAATCTAATGCTTGATTATCTGAGGTGGAACAGTTTTATCCCAAAACCATCTCCCCCAACCCACCCACCCCTGGCCCCAGTCCGTGGAAGGATTGTCTTCCATGAAGCCAGTCCCTGGTGCCAAAAGAGTTGGGGACCACTGCCTTAGACTCCAACCTGACCTCCACGCTAACTGGTTTCCATGCCTCCATTCTTAACTCAGTTTTATTCCATTCTCCATGCAGCTGCCAGTGTTGCCTTTCAAAACATAAACTGGATCATGTCACTACACTGCTGAAAGCCCTCCAATGGGTTCCCTTTGGGCACTCCTCAATATAGCATATAGCACCCTAATTCTCCATTTTCGTCTCCTGGCTGTCTCCCTTTTTCCCATGTGATCCATCACAAGAACATTCTTTCTGTTTCCTGAAAATGCCAATCTATTTTCCACCATCAGGCCTTTTTATGAGTGTGTCCTCTAGCAGAAATGCAGGCCTTTAGGTCTGGGACCTGCTGCTGCTTTCAGATCATTCTGGTCTTGATATTTCCTGATTTCCCTCTCAAGAGTAGCATCTTGCCCTCTTTTGCTCCCACTCTCTGTCACTCTATTTTATTTTTTGCATGAGACATTTCACTATCAGAAACATCTTGCTCATTTAAAGCTTTCCTTGATTATGGCCAAGTGTGGTGGCTCACATCTGTAATAGGATCCTCACTTTGGGAGGATCCTTTGAACCCAAGAGTTTGAGACCAGCCTGGGCTATATAAAGACCCCATCTCTATTCAAAATAAAATATAAGTGAATAAATAAATATTTGTTTGTTTATCATATCTCTTCCACTAAGCTCGAGAAGAAGTTTTTCTTTCTGTTTACTAACAACTGGAACAGTGCCTGGCATGTAGCGAGCCTTTAATAATTATTTACTGAAGCAATAAAGGAAAAAATTAATTGTAATCTACAATGTTAAAGCAGCTGGGCACAGTGGCTCATGCTTGTAATCCCAGCACTGCCTGCAGAGGCAGGTAGATCACTTGCGCTCAGGAGTTTGAGACCAGCCTGGGCAACATGGTGAAACCCTGTCTCTACTAAAAATACGTAAATTAGCTGGGTGTGGTGGCGGGTACCTGTGGTCCCACCTACTTGGTGGGGCTGAGGTGGGCAGATCATTTGAACCCAATGAGGCGGAGGTTGCAGTGAGCTGAGATGGTACCACTGCACTCTAGCCTGGGTAACAGAGGGAGATCATGTCTAAAAAAAAAAAAAAAAAAAAAAATTACAGCAGCTAATTTCTTCCTCCCATTAGGAAAAAAAAAAATAACCAGAATTGGCATTCTAATTTCTTAAGACCTCAGAGAAGGCTAAAACAGGACAATCAGCTGTTGAAAGGTTTAATTCTAACATTTGTTGTTATGTCTTCCTATGGCCCAATTATGCTTTTTTTTTTTTTGTCCTTTTAAAAAAGTGTGGTAAAATATACATAATCAAAAATTTCTATTTTGGCCATTTCAGTCACATTAAATACACTCATGTGTACACTTCAACAGCACATATACCAAAATTGGAATGATACAGAGAAGATTAGCATGGCCCCTGTGCAAGGATAATATGCAAATTCATGAAGTGTTCCATATGTTTAAAGAAAAAAAATACATTCACAGTGTTATGTGGCTATCACCACTATCCATTTCCAGAATTTTTAAATCAGCCCAAACAGAAACTGTAAATCCATTAAACAATAACTCCTTGTTCCTCCTACTCTCCAGCCTCTGCTAACTACCATTCTATTGTTTGCCTCTTTGAATTTGCCTATTCTAGGTCCTTATGTAGGTGAAGTCATATAATATTTTTCCTTTTATGTCTAGCTTACTTCACTCAGCATAATATTTTCAAGGTTCATTCATGTTGTAGATGTATCAGAATTTCCTTCCTTTTTAAGGATGAATAATATTTTCCCAGCATTTTGGGAGGCCAGTTTAGAGGATTGCTAGAACCCAGGAGTTCGAGACCAGCTTGGGCAATATACTGAGACTCCCGCTCTAAAAATAGAAAGAAAAAAAGAATAATAGTTCATATTATGGATATACTACATTTTGGTTATCAATTCACCTGGTGATGAACACTAGGATTATTTCTACCACTTGGTTTTTGTGAATAATGCTGCTAAGAACATTGGTGTACAAGTATCTGAGTCCCTACTCTCAATTCTTCTGGGTATACATATAAACCTAGGAATGGTTTTGCAGGATCACATAGCAATTTTTTGTTTAAGTTTTTGATGAACCAGCCCATCTATTCTTACTGCCTTCTCACATTTCTTCCAAAATGGTAGCCTTCTAATCCTACATAGAAAGAAAGCAGTGCTTTTGGGATCTAGTCTCATTTGAGAGTACCCCATGCCTTCTTGATTTCCTATCAGGGTGGCTCAATTTTCTGGTGCCTACCATTCTCAAATGAACTAAATCCTTTTATTTTCTTTTCTACCGAACCTCTAAAATATTTGAAAACATAATTGGATAACAAACATAGAAAGCAGCCCTGAACATTTAAACCAGCAGTTTCCTCATGGGAAAATTGATCTCTTATTGATTAGGATGATTGATGATTTGTGGTTGGGTGTAGTCAGCTCAGCAGTCGCCATCAGACCCAAGCAGCACCAGACTCATAGTATCAAGTGTTACCACACCCCTGGAACCTATGTACATATTAAATCAGAGGCTACTATTTGCTTTATTGCTTTTAAACCTAGAAATTCATTATGCTCCTAAAACTTGTCAGTGATTCTCAGACACATGAGGCTTGATGTAACCACATGGAGCTATATGAAGCCCCATTGTTTATGGATCATTTTCTTTTCCATTTTCTCCCTCTTGTGACTTTTTCCATCATTTTCTTCAGCATGAAAATGCATTCAAAAGATTATAAACAGCAGTTGGTAATCAGTGCATAACAGCTTTCTGTGTATAATACAATCATTAGGTGTACATTAGACATTTGGCATAATAGGCATACTGTCGCCAGAATAGAACTCTGTCAAAGTACCAATGCCTCCTGCCTTGAAAATGCACAGATCAATTTTGTATCCCCCTACGGATGAGGAAACGTGTAACAGCTGCACAGAATTACTCTGTCATAAAGTTCAACTGATTTTGCTTATCAAATTCTGAATAATGACAATATACATGTAATGTATTAATATAACTTTCTATCACATGCCACTTAATATTCCCTAATCTCCTCCTTACTAAAGCTGTATTCTTGATTTTAAAGCTAAATTTTAGTATTATTTTAAATCATATCCATAGCTGGTACTAGAGTATTAGTGAAAGATGATTTATGTTGTTGAGTTTTAGCCATACCCCAATTAAAACTAAAATATATTACTTGTATAAAATGTCCAGGAACTGAAAATCTATACAGACAAAAGTAAATTAGTGGTTGCCTATGGCTGGGATGTGAATAAGGAGTAACTGCAAATGGGCGTGAAGGATCATTTGGGGGCGATGAAATGTTCTAAAATTGGATTTTGGTAATGATTGTATGACTAAATTTACTGAAAGTCATTGACTTTATACTCAAAATGAGCTAATGTGATGCTATGTAAATTAAATCTCAGTAAAGCTATTTTTTTTAAAAAAAAAAAACAACTGTATGGCAGTGAACATCATTCCATTTGTATCTTTGTGATCCTGTCTGTATAAGTGTATCAACAGATGAGATATGGAAAGGTGGACTTACTCAAATTTTTAATACAAACCACCAAAATATCCTTTAGTTTACCAATATAGACTTTTATCAACAGTGTCTGTCACTGTACATTTTTCCCCATTGTTATCAATACTTGACAATATTCATCTTGTATGTTTTTGTTATGTGGGAAAATGCTTGCTGTAGTTATTTTTTTATTACTGTACTCTTCAGCAATTAAAAAATATTTTTACTGTCTGTATTTCTTTGTGAATTACTTTATCCTTTATCCATTTTTTTAAAATGGGTTGTTATTTTCTTGTTGAATTGTATATTCTTTATTCTGCATATTCATTTTCCCTATTATATATACTGCAAATGTAATTTTCCTATTTCAATGGTTGAAAACCTATAGCTCAGGAATCAAATCTAACCCACTGTTTTTCATTTTTTTTTTTTTTAAGATGGGGCTTTGCTCTTGTTGCCCAGGCTGGAGTGCAATGGCATGAACTCGGCTCACTGCAACCTCTGTCTTCTGGGTTCAAGCAATTCTCCTGCTTCAGCCTCCTGATTAGCTGGGATTACAGGTGTCCGCCACCACGCCCAGATAATTTTTTGTATTTTTATTAGAGACAGGGTTTTATCATGTTGGTCAGGCTGGTCTCGAACTCCTGACCTCAGGTAATCCACCCACCTTGGCTTCCCAAAGTGCTGGGATTACAGGTGCAAGCCGCTGCATCCGGCCTATTTTTTTGTTTTTAACTTTTTCTTTTGAAATGGTTGTAGCATCACATGAAGTTGCAAAGATAGTACAGGAAGGTGCCACGTTCCCTTCGCCCAGTTTCCCCCAGTGGTTACATTTTACATAATAATAGTACAGCATCAAAGCCAGGAAATTCATATGGGTACAATATATGTTTGTGTCTATGCTATTTTATCAATTGTGTAGATTCATGCAGCCTCCACCTCAATTAAGACACAGAACTATTCCCTTATCACAAAAGCTCCCTGATGCTACCTCTTTATAGTCACAGCCATGCACTATATCCAACCATGCCTAACCCCTAACCACTCATCTGTTCTCCATTTCTATAATTTTATCATTTTAAGAATGTTATGTAAATGGAATCTAACAGCACATGACCTTTGAGATTGGCTTGACTGAACTTAATGTCCTTGAGGTTTGTCCAAGTTGTTGCCTATATCACGAGTTAATATCTTTTTATTGCTGAGTAGTAGTCCATTGTACAAATGTCCCCACACCTTTTAACATGACCTATGAGAGCAATGTTATTTTTACATTTTAAATGGTTGAAAAAAAATTAAAAGAAGACTATTTTATAATGTGAAAATCATATGAAAATCAAATTTCAATGTTCATAAACAAAGTTTTGTTGCAACCTAGCCATGCCCATTTGCTTATGTATTCCAGTGCTGCTTTCATATTACAACAGCAGAGCTAAGTAGTTGTGACAGTGACAGCTGTGGTAATGACAGTATGAAGGCAGAGCAATGGAGGGCCATTCTATGATTTTTTCTAGGCAGCCTTACCCACCTTGGCAGCCTCTCTGCTTGGTTTGCTGAACTTCTCCCCATAGTTCAGTGGATTTTCCACTTACTCAGAATATTATTATTATTATTTTGGTAAATGAGAGCTCTTGAGCTTCTTACATTCTCTACCTTAAATAGGTTTTCTTCACAGCCTTGTCTTCTTTACTGTAAAGGAGATGAGCCAGGATCAGCAGCTCACACCTGTAATCTCAACACTTTGGGAGGTTGAGACAGGAGGATCACTTGAGCTTAGGAGTTTCAGACCAGCCTGGGAAACACAGGGAGACATCATCTCTACAAAAAAAATTAAAATTAGCCAGGCATAGTGACACATGCCTGTAGTCCTAGCTACTTAGGAGGCTGAGGTGTGAAGATCATTTGAGCCCAGGAGGTTGAGGTTGGATTGAGCCAAAAAAAAAAAAGAAGAATGACAAAGAAGGAAGGAAGGGAGGGAGGGAAAAGCAAGCAGGCAAGAAAAAGAAGGAAGAAAAGGAAGAAAGAGAGAAAGAAAGAAAAAAGAAAGAAAGAAAGAAAGAAAGAAAGAAAGAAAGAAAGAAAGAAA
>NW_022437021.1:916941-963612 GCF_009761245.1 Sapajus apella | reverse complement strand
AAAGAAAGAAAGAAAGAAAGAAAGAAAGAAAGAAAGAAAGAAAGAAAGAAAGAAAGAAAGAAAGAAAAAGAAAAAGGGAGAGAGAAAGAAAGAAAGAAATTAGAAGAAGGAAGGAAGGAGGGAAGGAGGGAGGGAGGGAGGGAAGGAGAGACAGAAGAAAAAGAGAGAGAAAGAAAGAGAAAGAAAAAAAGAAAAAATACAGAACTTACTGTGGAAATGCACATATTGATTCCATACTGGCAGGAATAGCTCAGATAAAAGTCTAAAGCAACTATAGCACAGTATTACAGAGAGGCAGTGGAGTGTAGCAAAGCCTGTGGAACTTAGAAAGGTTTTTTAAGCTATACGATTCTCAGTTTCTTCACTGCAAAATGGGAACATCATAACTACCTACATTCCGCAAGATCTGGGTCATTTCCTTTTCTTTCATATAAATGAATTTCTGCTGTTTGGCTGGGCATGTAGCTGCCCATACTAAAACCTGTATTTCTCAGAGAGATTTGGCTATGCAAACAGGCTGCAAGCGGAAGTGATGTTTGCAATGGGAGAGACTGTGGGTGAGGGGAGTGCCATCTTGGACCGTGTGGCTGAGAGCAACACCTCACAAAGGCTGAGCAATGGGACACACAGTGTGTGGGTCCCTGGAAGAGGGCTATCATACTAGTCCTGGGCACCCCACTTCTGGACTCTTAGATGGTAAAGAGAGAAATGTATACCTTATTTAAGTCAGTATTTTGACTCTCCACTACGTGAAGCTGGACCTTTCATCTAAACTACACAGCCTTTCAAGGTTGCTCTGAGAAGTGTTTAAGAAGAAAAAGTTAAAGCACATATACAGAATAGACTTTGTGTAGCCTATCTTTCTCACTTCATTCCTCCTTTTCGTATTTACCACGGAGTAAAGCATAGAGCTAGACAAAGAAGGCGTTCAATAGTTATGATGAGCTGAATTTAGTAGGCTGAGATAGGATAGATTCCAGTCTTCACACACTTTCTTGGCAAAATGTGTACTATGGTTTATATTTCTCTACATGAGGGAGGCTGACATTTATTCACACGCTTCTGTTAGAAGATCCCCACTGTTAAACAGCCTGAATTCTTTTAAGGGTTTGAAGTTGGCTTCTGTTGCCTTCTTAGAGCCCAGGAATTATATCCAGGCTACTGTGCCTACTGAGGTTCCATGTGGGTCTCAGCAGGCACCAGAAGGCCGACTCAGTAGTCATTGTGGTCTTCCAGGCAGGACATGCTGTGGTTAACAGCAGTCCCGGCTACCATCCGTCAGAAATCATATGAGTCCTCCCAGGGGTCTGTCCTTCGAAGCATGACTCCAGTGACTACTCTCCTAGAATTTCCCACCTCTCCAAAAGGAAAATGACCCTATTATAGATTCCTGAAGAGCTGCCATATTTGGTGAGAGAGATACCATATTTGCTGAGACCCCTCATTCAGTGGCAAGGATTCTTTATACCATGGGAAGGTTAGATTCTCTGAAAGACTGCAGCATATGAGCACATTACAGATAATAAACCCCATTCAATAGCTCCAACTTCAGGACTGGGGCTGCTACCTGATTTTTTAATCTTTGGAAATCAATCTGTTTCCACATTGTAATAATGCACCATTTAAACTCCCAAAGAATCAGTGGACTTGATCATTCTTAATTATTCATCCCATTGGTTAGTGAGTGTTCAAAATATGAGATTAAGTTATTTGTGTGTGTCAAGTTACATGGGAGAGAAATAAGATAAAGCAATTTTATGTATTAATAAAAATAAAATCTGGCATATGTGTATAACTTCACAATTTAATCTTTAAGAAGTAGGATTACTGTCTTTCCCATCTACCTGGCAGTGAGGTGTTGAAAAGAAAACAGCAAATATCTCATTGACAAAACTCGGTTGTAGAAAATGAACAATGAGAGATTTTATGCTAATACATAGTGTTTTTTTTTTTTTTTTAAAAAAAGAACATAGGCAAACAAAATTGTCCTAACAAATGTAGCTGATCCATTTTGACCACAAAGAAAGAATCATTTTGTTCTTATATTTCTGCCTTTTTATGGTGCCCTCAAAACCACATTTGTGTTTTTAGTTGGAGAGGCTCCTAGCTAACCTCCAAAACCCTTTTTCTGGCTGGGGTCCATCCTTTGAAGGAAAATAGGCAAAGGGAAACCTTAGCTGACAGAATCTGGTTTGGCACATCATTTCAACACTAAGCAGAAATTACGAATTTGGGAATGGGGAAAGGAGTGGGGAGTGTGGGAAGTGAGGCTCTTCAAAATAAGATAACTCAGCTTCAGTGGTTCCTGGTGAGGGAAAGTTGGGAAATCATCTAGTTTCATAAAAATTGCCTCTGCATATTGAGGAATGAATCAGACTTTATGTTATCATGTATTGAGTGATTATTTTGTGTCAGGGCATTACATTAAAATCTCTTGTATACATTTTCTTATTGAATTATCACAATCTTGTGACATGGATCTCATTATCCCCATTTTATTTTATTTATTTATTTATTTATTTTTGAAATGAAGTTTTGCTCTGTCACCCAGGCTGGAATAAAGTGGTGTGATCTTAGCTCACTACAACCTCTGCCTTCTGGTTTCAAGTGATTCTCTTGCCTCAGCCTCGCGAGTCTGGAATTGCAGGTGCATGCCACCATGCCTGGCTAATTTTTGTACTTTCAGTAGAGATGGGATTTTGCCATGTTAGCCAGGCTGGTCTTGGACTCCTGACCTCAGGTGATCCACCTGCGGTGGCCTTACAAAGTGTTGAGATTACAGGCATGAGCCACTGCGCCCGGCCCCCATTTTAGTGATAAGGAAATAAGGTCTGTAGGAATTAAGTCACTACCCCAGGTCACACTGGGTCAAAGCAGTGACACAATCAGGATTCTCAGCTTTGAGGCTCCTGAGTTCAAAGCTGTTGCTCTTGACCACGGAGTCCACAGTGCCTCCTTTCCATAACACTGACTTCCAAAACATTGCTATTCATTAGCATTTTAATTTCTCAAAAACAGTCTTACATGTAGTAAAATCTCAGAAGTTGATGTCGTTTGGATATGTATCCATGCCCACATTGAATGTTGAATTGTAATCCCCGGTGATGGAGGTGGGGCCTGGTGGGAGGTGATTGGATCATAGGAATGGATTTCTCATGAGTAGTTTCGCACCGTCCTCTTGGTGCTGTCCTCGCGATAGGGAGTGGGTTCTTGTGAGATCTGATTCTTCTTCTTCTTCTTCTTCTTCTCTTCTTCTTCTTCTTCTTCCTCTTCCTCTTCTTCTTCTTCTTCCTCTTTCTTCTTCTTTCTTCTTTTCTTCTTCTTCTTCTTTCTTCTTTTCTTCTTCTTCTTCTTCTTTCTTCTGCTTTTTTTTTTTTTTTTTTTTGAGACAGAGTTGCCCAGGCTGGAGTGCGGTGGCGCAATCTCGGCTCACTGCAACCTCCGCCTCTGAGGTTCAAGCGATTCTCCTGCCTCAGCCTACCAAGTAGCTGAGATTTCAGGCGCATGACACCACGCCCAGCTAATTTTTTGTATTTTTAATAGAGATGGGGTTTCACCGTGTTAGCAAGATGGTCCCGATCTCCTGACCTTGTGATCTGCCCACCTCAACCTCCCAAAAAGCTAGGATTACAGGCGTGAACCACCGCGCCCCAAGAGATGTGATCTTTTAAATATGTGTGCCCCCTCCCACTTTCTTTCTCTTGCCCCTACTTCCCCCATGTGACGTGTCTGCTCCCCCTTTGCCTTCTGCCATGGTTAAGCTTCCTGAGGCCTCCCCAGAAACAGATGTCCTATGCTTTCTGAACAGCCCGCAGAACTGTGAACCAATGAAACTGCTTTTTTAAATAAATTACCCAGTCTCAGGTATTTCTTTATAGCAATGTGAGAATGGTCTAATACAGAATTATAATCAGATGAGAACATCTTTGGGGAGATATGATTCTACCTATTACAACTGACGAGAAGTTCCACAGATTGTTCCCTAGACTGTTACTCTATGTTACTGGATTGAGGTCTCCTGGATGTCAGGACCTGCATTTACAGCTCTTTCTCTCAAAACCCACCATCTCCCATGTTGCCTGGCACAGAGTTTAGTCCTAAAATCATGTCAGAATGAATACTTGTTCATGATCTCTGGTGTCACTTACTAATGTTAAAAAAATTTCAGCAGCATCATTAGCAATTCATGCATGCATGCAAACACAAAGAAATTCATGTATTTATTGGGTGTCAGGTGTCACAGGCAATGGGCTCAGTCTGAGAATCCACCTTATTTTGTAGAACTTGTATTCCTGGAGGATGAAATACAGTGGTGAGGAGCAAACTAACAAATAAATTGAACAACAGCATTTCAGCTAGTGATTAGCATGAGATGAAAATCATAGGTGACTTGATATATTTGTTTCCTCCAGTTGCTGTAATAAATCTTAGTAGCTTAGGCCAGGCACAGTGGCTCACACCTGTAATCCCAGAACTTTGGGAGGCAGAGACGGGTGGATCATGATGTCAGGAGTTTGAGACCATCCTGGCCAACATGGTGAAACCCCATCTCTACTAAAATACAAAAACCTAGCTGGGCATGGTGGCCCGCACCTGTAGTCCCAACTACTTGGAGGCTGAGGCAGGGGAATTGCTTGAACCTGGGAGGTGGAGGTTGCAGTGAGCTGAGATGGAGCCACTGCACTCCAGCCTGGTGACAGAGCAGGACTCCAACTCAAAAAAAAAAAAAAAAAAATCTTAGTCACTTAAAGCAACACACATTTATTACCTTCCAGTTCTGAAAATCAAAGTGTTCAAATTGGAAGTGTTCAAATTGGATCTTACCAGGCTAAAATGAAGATGTAGGCAGTGTTCTGTTCCTTCTAGGGTACAGAAGGACAGGTCCCCAGATGACCTTGGTTTAATCAGCATTTCCTCTCTTGCAATTCTCAAGCAGGCTGTACTGAGAATGCAACATCCTGAGATAAGGAAGAAACGTCCAGAACAACCTAGATTGTGTCCTCATTCCTCCTAGAACAGGATGTTCTGCAATGCTTGAGCTTAGTGAGCTGGGTGGCATGCAGGGTATATAAACCCAGGGTGGAGTGCCACTGGAGTCCCTCAGTTGCAGTACAATAGGCAGCCTGTGCAGACAAGACTTTATCTGCCTTTGGCAGCTTTCCTGAGCCTTGAGGAGGGACCAGTTTGTCACGGATCCTTAGCTTCTGTTTATCCTTGCTGCTTATCTGTGAGTAATAAATCTGCTTTGCCTAACTTGTGCAAGGGCTCTCTCTCACCAGATTCATGCAATAAAGACAGAATCTTTGCATAGGAGAGACTCTGTTTCCTTGGCTTTTCAGCTTCTAGAGGTCATTTGTGGTCCTTGGCTCAAAGTTCCTTCTTCTATCTTTAAACCCAGCAGCACAGTATTCTCAAATCTCTCTTTGACTCCTACCTCCTGTCACCGCTTACAAGAACCCTTATGATTCCATTGGGATCACTGGGATTATCCAGAATAATCAATCCATTATCTCAAGATCCTTAATCTCATCATATCTGCAAAATCCCTTTGCCATGTAAAGTACCACATTTACAGGTTTCAGGGATTTAGATGAGAACATCTTTAGAAAGACATCATTCTATTATAATTGGTAAGAAGTTCCCTAGATTAGGTGGATAGGGCAAATGTCAACTTGGAGGTGAATATTATCTTTTTATCTTGTTTTCTTTTGAGATGGAGTCTCACTCTGTTGCCCAGGCTGGAGTGCAGTGGCATGATCTTGGCTCACTGCAATCTCTGCCTCCCAGGTTCCAGTGATTCTTCTGCCTCAGCCTCCTGAGTAGCTGGGATTACAGGTGCCTGCCACCATGCCTGGCTAGTTTTTGTTTTTTTAGTAGAGATGAGATTTCACCATTTTGGGCAGGCTGGTCTCAAACTCCTGACCTCAGGTGATCTGTCCACTTCAGCCTCCCAAAGTGTTGGGATTACGGGCGTGATTATCTTTTATCATTGCCAATATTATCTTTTATCTTGAATTGTAATTAGCTGTAAGCCTCCTACTGAGACAGGTCTTTAACGACCTTTATGACTTTTGTTTTTGGTCTGGTGAGAAACATATAAATGTTTTTTTTGGTCAATGATTGCAACTGGGAAAAGAATGAAAAAAGATGTGGAATACTTAAGAATGAGAAGTAAAGGCAGCAATTCATTTGAAGACATAATAATCTTTGTTGATTGATATCCTTATAAACTTCCATTATTTCCTTATACACTCTCTTTTATATGAAAATAAGCTATATTCCACACAATCCTCAAAGACATATGTGTAATTGTTTTCCCCTTCTTATTTAGCAAGCCTCCGAGTGACAGACCTATTATTAATTAGGGGATCCAGGACTGAATCCTGGCAGCTAGGCCCTCTAACCTTCATCTCTAAACACTGTTATTTATTGTTGCTGTTCTTCAATATTTCATAGACCTTTTAAATCACCATACTTATTTGAGTGATTTCAACTAATGTGTGTGTCCAAAGATGATCAGCCTGCAGAGGGGGGTGAATTATAAAATTTTCCATAATAAAGTAACCCCAAACTCAATTCTTAAAGCATGGCTTCCATGAATCAGTTCCATTTCCTGCCACAAAAGTGCCTGATTGAATGTTTTATTTAAAAATCACGATTTTGTTGGCTGGCCACGATTTTGTTTGTGGCCTATAATCCTAGAAATTTAGGTGGCCAAGATGGGTGGATCGCTTGAGCCTAGGAGTTCGAGACCAGCCTGGGCAACACAGTGAGAACTTATGTCTAAAAAAACCCAAAAACCATGATTTTGGTTTGTAAATAAAACTTTTATTGATGAGCACTTTATTCATAAGAATTCCAAGGGCAGGCCAGATGCAGTGCCTCATGCCTGTAATCCTGGCAGACTTGAGCTATGATCACACACTATTGCACTCCAGCCTGAGCAGCAGAGCAAGACCTTGTTAAAAAAAAAAAAAAAAAAAAGTAGGGAGGATTTTTTGATAAGAACTTCATTCATCTTTTTTATCCCTTTACATCATTTATGATGAGCACTTTACCATCTTCAGCTTTTATTGATGAGCACTTTATTCAACAGAATTCCAAGGGAAGTGGGGAGTCCTGGGGCAGGGAAGGTGGTCTAGTCCAGCTGGTCTAATAGAGAGATGAAACGGTGGAGTGAATTAGACTACACATCTGAGGATGTGCACACAGCTGCAAAATCATAGGGCAGTAGGGCACATTTTTGGATGGCAGTGGAATGTGAGGGGGGAAACAGTGGAGGGTTTGGCAATGCTTGGTGAAGGTGTTTCTACTACTCTGATTCTTTTCTTAAGTTACTAAATTCTAAACCATAAGTGTGCTGAGATTCCTTGTGCAAAGCAGCAGAGTGACTCTAGGCAGAAATGAGGTGTTTCTGATGATGGAGATGCAGAGAAAAACAAGATCTAAAGGTCAGACATTAGCAGAAATCATGAGGAAACTCCGGATATGCAGAGGCCCAGGAAATTTTAAGAATAATTTTTCTAAATATCCAAAGTCCAGTGAAGTCCCAAATTACAGTTGCATTGTCATGCTTAGTCATAATTCTGTTTCCTGAACAGTGAAGTCTTTAGTGTTAAAGACTGTAGAATTCAGGTTTTCCTTATCTTTCTATTTGCAGCGGGAGAAACTACTCTCCTCCTCTCTTTAAAACCTACTCCCTCATTATTGGCTCATGAATTCTAACAGTGTCATTTGGTTCTTAGATTTTAACAGTTTCTTTTATTATCCACCTTAAAATATATTTAAAATTAGAAAAGCAATAATCATTTCAAACAGGCAAGAAAGTTATAGATGAAAATTACATTTGGAATCCTCAGGGGTAATCATGGTTTACATTTCTTTTGTATCTTTTCAGATGCTGACCAAACATAACGTGTGTGTGTGTGTGTGTGTGTGTGTGTGTGTGTATGCGTGTGTGTGCATGTGTGATATATATTTCTTTAACCAAAGGTGTTCATACAGTTCAAAGGTCTGCACCTTCTTGTTTTCATTTAACAACTTATTTTCATATGAATACATACAGACATTTCTTAGTGTGTTTACTGTTTTTGTTGTGAAATGTATCTTATAAGAACATATCCAATGTATATGAAAAATAAGTTTTTCCAAATCTAGTTTTCTATATTCCAACTTTATCAGTTGTCCCCATTATGAGTTTACAGCATTTTGCCCTCAACAATACAGAATCCAGTCCAGGATCACATACTGACTTTAGTTGTCATGTCACTGTGTTCAACTTTAATCTGGAATAACTCCTAAGCCTCTCTTGACATAAAGAATTTGGTGAACATGGACCAGTTAGTCTATAAATATTCCTCAGTTTGGGATTTTTTACTTTGAGGAGACAAGTTAAACATTTAGCAAGGGGCACATATTTGGTACCTGAGTAATTAGAAAGAATAAAAATGGGGAATTGGGTTACGAATGAACAAATTCATTGAACTTAAAATATAGAGTATGTTCCTAACTAACCATTACATTGACCCCAAGAACTATTCTGTTTAATAACAAAGAGAAGGCTAGCATTTATTGAGTACCCATTGTTTGTTAGAAACAGTGATAAAGATTTTATTTTAATTATTCCTCCTAGCAACAGAACAAGACAGCTGCTACTGCTTCCATCTTACAACGTAGGAACCTAGAATTGATGTGGTTACTTGACTTTCTCCAGATCACACAGCCAATAAGCGGTGGAGCTGGCCCTCAAATTCATGTTTCCAACTTTCATTTTCCATTATACTGTGGCCTCTAAAATGCTTTTCCTCTGGCACAGTTTTTATGGGCTGTTAATCCTTGGAACAAACACTACAAAGAATTTTCTGGGAAATAATTGGTCCCAAACACAGTCATTATCAGCTGCATTTGACTTACCATCAACAGATCATAACTTCTTTTGTTGCTTGGCCTCCACGATAATCTTATCTGGTGGTTATATCATTTCCCTGATCACGATATGTAGGTGGGACCCAGGGCTGACCTTGGATTTCTGCTCATATGCATTCTCACTCTTATTGCTCCCATCTGGTCTTATGGATTTACATGCGATCTACATGCTCGCAAGTCCCAGCTTTACCTCAAACTACTCCCTTGAACTCCTGAGTATATCCCAGTGTCAAATAAACATTTCTACTTTGATAGAGGAGAGGCACCTCAATTTAGCATGTCTAAAAATGAGTGCCAAATTCGGTCCACCTTAAATTTGTTTTTCTCACAGTCTCCCTAAGAAGATGACAAATCCAATTTTTTAATTGCTCAGTTAGAAACTTCTGAGTTACTACTAACTCTTTCTCTTACAACATTCATTTAATCCAGAAGCAGCCCCACCTTCAAAAATGTACCCAGAGGTGGCCGGGTGCAGTGGCTCATGCCTATAAGCCCAGCACTTTGGGAGGCCAAAGCGTGAGGACTGCTTGAGCTTAAGAGTTCAAGACCAGCCTGGGCAACATGATGAAACCCCATCTCTACCAAAAAATACAAAAGTTAGCTGGATGTGGTGGCACATGCCTGTAGTCTAGGCTACTCAGGAGGCTAAGGTGGCAGGATCACTTGAGCCCTGGAGGTTGAGTCTGCAGTAAGCCATGATCATGTCACTACACTATAGCCTAGGTGACAGAGTGAGACACTTGTCTTAAATATATATATATGACCAAACTGAGGTCTGCTTGCCTGGCACACTAAGACCAATATCCACATCGAGTTTGCAGCAGTATAAAAAAAGGTGTTTATTTGCGGGGTGCCAAGCAAGGAGGACTAGGCAGCTAATGCCCAAATCTTGACCTCCCCCAGGCTTACAGGTAAGGGGTTTTAAAGGCACAGGTAAAATCAAGAAAGTGAAAGTTGTAAGCAAAATTGTAAATCAATACATGGAGGTTACACATTTGTTTCAGAAAAGTGCGAGCTATCTTTGAAGGGGAAAGGCTTATAGGGCATAGGCCAATACAAAGATATTTTGATTTACCCGATACAAAGATATTTTGATTTACAATTGCTTAAGGAAGAGAAACTTTGTTCAAAAATTTGGGATCAGCAGAAAAGAATACTAGCTCAACCTGGGGAGAGGGAGTAATTCACTCCAGGACCCTCAGGAAGAAATTTAATAACAAAGAACAGTGGTCAGAGTTCAGCCTTCACTTCTCTCCTATCTGAGGTCTACCTGCCAGCGAATCCATTTGATGGGTGTGTTTCTCCATTCTCACACCACTATAAAGAACTGCCAGAGCCTGGGTGATTTAAAAGAAAAGAGGCTTAATTGACTCACAGTTCCATTTGATGCCTCAGGAAATTTACAATCACCATGGAAGTCTAAGGGAAAGCAAACACCTTCTTCACAAGGCAGCAGGAGAGAGAAGCCTGAAGGAAGAACTTCTAAACACATATAGAACCATCAGATATCCTGAGAACTCACTCCCTATCACAAGAACAGCATGGGGGAAACAACTCCCATGATCTAACCACCCCTTTCCCTCAACACATGGAGATTACAATTTGAGATGAGATTTGGGTGGGGACACAGAGCCAAACCATATCAGTGGGGGCCCAGGTTTCTGATAAACAACTCGGGACATCTTTTAAGATGTTATCTTGGCCAGACGTGGTGGCTCACACCTGTAATCCCAGCACCTTTGGAGGCTGAGGTGGGAAGATGCAGGAGCTGGGGACTAGTTTGGGCAACAAAGGAAGAACTTGTCTCAATAAAAAAAAAAAAAAAAAAAAAAAAAAAAAAGTAAGACAAAAAATGTATTGCCTTTAGTTTCTACAGGAGAATAAAAACTCTCCCGACTCTAACTTTATTGGCTATTGTTTTAGGCTACTATTATCTTCTTATTTATCAAGTTGCTTCTTTACTTCTAGGACTAGCTAGGTGTCTGGCATTTCCCTTGAAAGAACTCAAGATTTCCCTTTATTCCTATGCTTGGGGCCCATAGGCCCCTACAAAGGGGGTCCCTGCTCCATCTCATTTTCTTGTCTTTAATCTATCCTACCACAGTAGCAAAAAGGATCCAGAAACATAACTCAGATCATGTTCTTTGCTCGCTGGCAGCAACTCCTACTCTTTCTGCTGCCCACAATCCTCCAGACTTGGCTACTTTGCTAAATCTAGAACATGCCATGCACACTCTTGCCTCATACCTTTACACTTGCTGCTCTCACTGCCTGGGTTTCTTTTCCTTTAGAAACCCACAGGACTCACATCTCAC
Source organism: Sapajus apella (assembly GCF_009761245.1). NCBI lineage: Eukaryota > Metazoa > Chordata > Mammalia > Primates > Cebidae > Sapajus > Sapajus apella. The sequence goes on along the minus strand of NW_022437021.1, from coordinate 952,372 downwards.
CTCTTTAAGGTCACCTCCTCGTTGAGGAGTTCCCTGAATACCCTATGCAAAATGCCTCACCCTCCAAGCACTCTATTCCTCCTTGCTTTATTTTTCTTCTAATCATTTAGCACCATTTAACATACTATATTATACATACTGTGATTTTAAATTTTATTTTACTTTGGTCTGTCTCCCATTTTAGGATGAAAGGACCAGAGACAGGAATCTTTATCTGTTCTGTTCACTGCTGTGTTCCAAGTGCCTAAAACTGCCTGGCACACAGTAGGTGCTCAATAACTATTTGTTAAAAGAAGGAAGAAATGCCTGAAGGAACTCTTTAGCTGACTCAGGCTAATTTTTGGTAAAGAACGTTCATTCATCAGAGGCAGTTTCAAGTATCTCTCTGTCCAAGTACTGAGTTTAAGAAAGTTTGAACTTCTTTCTTTTGAATAGGTTGGGAATTATATACAGATATGGATGAATTGCATAATTTCTTTTTATAAAAGTAACACAATTATTGTAGGAAATATGGAAAATGCAGAAAATGAAAATAAAATTAACTTGTAATTCAGCCACCCAGAGACTGGTAATATTTTGATATGCTTCTTTCCAGACTCATTTAATTTCAATGATATTTTATGTTCAAGTTTCCTTATCCCCATGACAGGGAATGGAACAAACAAACTGAGGACTGTGGTTTCATGCTTCTAGCAAAATGCCATCCTCACAGTTCACTAACAGCCACAAGCACTTCCATGGAATTTTTGGGCGCTACTATTTTCCTTTTCCAAGAAAGCATGCTATAATTTGGATATTTAGGTTACCCAAACTTCCACAGCAGGCTCTCCTTCTAAAGTGACCTCAGAATTCCCAGAAAACTAAATATTTGGAACTTGAGAGATTCAAGTTGATTAACATTATCACAAACTCACTGGACTCAAGGCAGATGCCTGGGGTTCTAGTTCCAGTTCTACAGCTTCCTGGCTGTGAAGAATTAGGGAAGTCACCCCTTTCCAGCTATGGGTTCCAGAACTGGAAAATGAAGACAATAATACAGCCTCGCTAGTTACTGCAAGGATCAGATACGGTAATAGATGCCTATTTTAAAAACCTATAGGCCAGGTGCCGTGGCTCATGCCTGTAATCCCAACACTTTGGGAGGCTGAGGTGGGCAGATCATGAGGTCAGGTGTTCGAGACCAGCCTGACCAACATGGTAAAACCCTGTCTCTACTAAAAATACAAAAATTAGCTGGGCATGGTAGTACACGCCTGTAATCCCAGCTACTCAAGAGGCTGAGGCTTGAGAATTGCTTGAACCTGGGAGGCAGAGGTTGCAGTAAGCCAAGATTGCACCATTGCACTTAAGCCTGGGCAACAGAGAGAGAGACTCCGTCTCAAAAAAACAAAACAAAACAAAACTTATAAAGGGCAGCACAAGTGTAAAAAATTAACATTGTAATTAAAACGAGAGAAAAGAAAAATAGCTCAGAGCAGAGCGAGACATGTGAGGTAAGCAAAATGTATCAGGTCTAGAGAGACCCAGGCATGGAACTTCAGTCATGTTCCTGTCCCAACCTATGTCCAGGGCAACTATTTAAAGGCATTTTGTTTCTGACTAGCTGCATCACCCACTATCTTTATGTTCCTGGAATCTGTGTTACAAAAAATATCACAAACAATGTATAACCCATCAATAACTTATGTTATTTTAATGTAAATTCTTGGTGAACAACTTAGGAACTTCCTCTTCTTTGCTTGCATTTATTTAGTTAGTTAGTTAGTTAGTTATTCATATTGAGACAGGGTCTTACTTGGTCGCCCAGGCTGGGGTGCAGTGGCACCATCAGGGCTCACTGCAACCGCGTCACTGCAACTTCCACCTCCCAAGCTCAGGTAATTCTCCCACCTCAGCCTCTGGAAGCTGGGGCTACAGGTATACCACCAATGCCCAGGTAATTTTTATATTTTTAGTAGAGATGGGGTTTTGCCACGTTGCCCAGGCTGGTCTTTAACTCCTGAACTCAAGCAATCTTCCTTACTTGGCCTCCCAAAGTGTTGGGATTACAGGTGTGAGTTACCACATCTGGTCTCTTTTCTTCTAAAAACCCACTTGTAACTGCTGCTAATCAAAGTGTCCATTCAGGACAATTTGAATACTTGGCCCAAATAAACTGTCTACTTACATTAATTTTGCCTCAGGTTTTTTTTAGTTAGAGCTGTGCTCTTGTCACCTAGGCTGGAGTGCAGTGGGGTGATCTCAGCTCACTGCAACCCCCACCACCCGGGTTCAAGCGATTCTCCTGCCTCAGTCCCCTGAGTAGCTGGGATTACAAACATGTGCCACTAGGCCCGGATTATTTTGTATTTTAAATAGATACTGGGTTTTGCCATGTTGGCCAGTGTGGTTTCGAACTTCTGACCTCAGGTGGTCCACCCACCTTGGGCTCCCAAAGTGTTGGGATTACATGTGTGAGCCACCGAACCTGGTCAGGTTTTTTTTTTTTTTTTTTTTTTCCTTTAGATTGACAATTGTGATAGACCTTAGGATAGCGATAACATATACAGGACATGCCACCACTCTCAACAAGCCAAGGAGAAAGGCTCATCAGTCCTAGCAGAATGTCTCATTCTTGCCCTGGAACATTTTCTAATTATGGCAATATGATTTTCCTACCAGAATAATGGACTCCTGAATGAGAGAAACTTTCCTCCCCATTGATGTATCCCTATTCCTTATCACAGGAATTCTCAACATAAAATAGTTTTTAAATGTCAATTTAAAAAAATGATATGCCATGCTAAAATTATCAGGTGGTGTTGTGAGTGCTTTTACTTAGGTTAATACTGATACAGCAATACATAGTAGAGAATGCTCAGATGGAGAGTCAGGAAAACTGTGTCCCCATTCAGTTTGTTGGTAACTAAATATGACATTGGCCAAATCAGTTTCCTCATCTGCTGGATAGGAAGATACCTAACTAAGGTCTCTCCAAGCTCCAGAGTTCTATGAACTTTGACCCTTGCAGTGATAGATGCAGTTTCTGACAAAATTATTTGTTGAGAAGAGGAATTGAGTCAACCATTAGCTTAATCTACACTCACCTTTGAAAAATAAGCTTCATTTCTCTGCACTGTAGGATAATGTTTGGAATTTGTTAAATCATTAACAGTTGGTTGTTTACAGGTTAGAGTATAAGAATACTCTTTGATCTTCCCTAATTATCATGCAAGTTTTAAAAATGAGTTCTGAACTACTTCTCTGCCTAATTAAACCTCATTGAAAATTTGTTGAATTTTAAAGAAACATTTGATTTGCAAAAATAAGTCATATATTCAGTAACTTTCAGTATTTCACAAAGGACCCCTAAAACATTTTGACACACGATAAGATACTGCGAATAAGATAGGTCTTGAACAAAACAGGAGAAAATTTGGAAAGCATAATTTTTCAAACTACTCTTTTTGCTCACAAATTCCTGTTGATGTTTTTTTTTTTTTCCTGCAATTTTTAACGGCCATTTGCTCTCTTATTTGAAAGTCTATGAAACATCTATAAACCCTAAAAATTAATTCAATTGCTTAGGAAATTGTGAATAAATCATTATGTGGTAATGTCAACTGGTTAAACTCACCCTAAAAGGTGGTAAATTAAAAATAGAAATGTGTTTTTATACAAGGACAATGTTCGTTCAAAATTTCTCTCTTCATACTTATAGCCATTTATTTGAAGATGTATACTCTGGATAATGTCTTAAAGTTGGTAAGCCTGACTTATACATCGTTGGTATATGTAATTCATGTAAACATACTCTTCCCTTTTAAGAATTTCTCTTACAGATATAATTACATAAGTGTGGAAAAAATAGATGCTCATTTAAACATTATATTAACAAAACACTGAAAATAACTTCTATACATATAAATGGAGCAGGGAATAGACAGATTAAATTAAGGTGCATTCATACAAAACAATAAAATGCAAATGTTAAAAAGATGTATGTACTAATGGAAAATTGTAACTGCCAAACAGGTTCTCTAGTTTGTAACCCCCCAACAGGGTCTCCTCGCCCACTGCCCAGATACAGCCGATTTATCAAGACAGAGCAATTGCAATAGAGAAAGAGTTAATTCATACAGAGTAGGGCATAGGAGAGACTAAAGGTTTATTATTATGCAAATCAGTCTCCCTGAGAATCTGGGGACCAGAGTTTTTAAGGATAATTTAGTGGGTAGGGAGCCAGTGAGTTGGGAGTGCTGATTGGTTGGCACTGAAATGAAAACATAGGGAGTGGAACCTGTTATCTTGTGCTGAGTCAGTTCCTGGGTGGAAGCCACAGGAATTGTTGGCAGGTCCAGGTGGGGTTATCTAGGAGTCAGAAATGCAAAAACCTGAAAATTGAAAATTTCAATTTCAGTTTTCATCTCAAAAGGTCAATCTTAGGATCCACAATAGTGATGTTATCTTCCAGAGTCATTGGGGAAGTTCCAAATCTTATAACCTCCAAAATAATGGCTGGTGCTGATTTAGAATTCAGACCCCTCTCATGCTAGCTTAGTGACCTTTTGTTAGTTTTACAAGCACAGGTTAGTTTGAGGGAAGGGCTAGTATTTAAACTATAATGTAAATTTCTCCCAAAGTTAGGTTGGATCACGCCCAGTAATGAGCAAAGACAGCTAACCTGTGAGGCTTGAGACAAGATGGAGTCAGCCATGTCAGATTTCTCTTACTGCCATAATTTCCTCAATTATAATTTCTGCAAAAGTAGCTTCAAAATAATCTCTAAAATATTTTACCAAGTTAAAAAAAGAAAGGTGCAAACATTATGTTCCCATCTGTAAACAAATGGTTTATACTTGAATGTGTACATTATCTCTGTAATGCTATGCAAGGTATCCATAGTGATAGTTGCCTCATTTAAAGAAATTATTTTTATTTAATAGATTTTATTTTTTGAGCAGTTTAAGATTCATAGCAAAATTGAGAGGAAAGTACAGAGATTTCCCATTTACTCCCTGCCTCCCACACATGCATACAATCCTTGTTATAAATATCCCCCACCAGAGTGGTACATTTGTTACAACTGATGAGCCTACATTAATATAATTATCACCCAAAGTCTATAGTTCACATTAGGGCTGATTCTTGATATTATATATTCTGTGGGTTTGGACATATTAATAATGACATGTATTCACCATTATTGCATTGTACAGAGTATTTTCACTGTCCTAAAAATCCTGTGTTCCACCTGTTCATCTATCCCTATCCTTCTGGCTTGTGACAATCACTCATCTTTTAACTGTCTTCATGGTTTTGCATTTTCGAGAATGACATATAGTTGGAATTACATAGTATGCAGCCTTTTCAGATTGACTTCTTTCACTTAGAAATATGGATTTAACTTCCTTCCATGTCTTTCAAGACTCAATAGCTCATTTTTTTTAGCATTGGATAATATTCCATTGTCTAAATGTACCATAGTTTATTTGTTCTTTTACCTACTGAAGGGCATCTTGGTTGCTTTCAAGTTTTACAATTATGAATAAAGCCGCCATAAACATCTGTGTGCAGATTTTTGTGTGGACATATGTTTTCAACTTCTTGGGTAAATATCACTGTGATTGTTGGATCATATGGTAAAACCATAGCGTATTTAGTTTTATAAGAAATCACCAACCTGTCTTCCAAAGTGGCTATAACCATCTTGTATTCTAGTTTGTTTGTTTGTTTGTTTGGAGAGCAGACTTGCTTTGTTGCCCAGGCTGAAGTGCAGTGACGTGATCTTGACTCACTGCAAACTCTGCCTCCTGGGTTCAAGAGATTCTCCTGCTTCAGCCTCCTAAGTAGCTGGGACTACAGGCACATGCCGCCATGCCTGGCTAATTTTTTGTATTTTAGCAGAGATGGGTTTTCACTGTGTTGCCAAGGCTGGTCTCAAACTCCTGAGCTCAGGCAATCCACCTACATCGGCTTTCCAAAATGTTAGGATTACAGGCCTGGGCCATCATGCCTGACCTAACCATCTTGCATTCTAACCAGCAATGAATGCGAGTTCCTGTTGCTCCACATCCTCACCAGCATTTGGTCATCAGTGTTTCTAATTCTGACCATTCTAAAGGGTGTGTAGGGTTATCTCATTGTTGTCATAATTTGTATTTTCTTGATGACATGATGTGGACAATCTTTTCATATTCTTATTTGCCATCTGTACTTCATCTTTGGTGAGATGAAGGGTCTGTTAAGGCCTTTGACCCATTTTTAAATCTAGTTGTTTTGTTATTAATTCTGGATTTTAAGAGGTCTTTGTATGTTTCAGATAACAGTCCTTCATCTATATGTCTTTGCAAATATTTTCTCCTACTCTATAATTTGTCTTTTCATTCTCTTGACAGTGTCTTTGCAAGCAAAAAATTTTAAAATTTTAATAAAATTCAGCTTCTCTATTCTTTCTTTTATGGATCACGTTTTTGGTGTGGCATTAAAAAAGTCACCACCAAATCTAAGGAGATCTAGATTTTCTCCTCGGTTATCATTTTATGTTTAGATCTGTGATCCATTTTGAGTTAATTCTTGTGAAGGATGTATGTAGATTCATCTTTTTTCATGTATATATCTGTTTGTTCCAGCACCATTTGTTAAAAGACTATCTTTTCCGCATTGCATTGCTTTTACTCCTTTGTCCAAGATCAGTTGACTATATTTGTGTGGGTTTTTCTTCTGGGCTCTTTATCCTTTTCCATTTTGTCTATTATTTTGTCAATACCACACTCTCTTGATTGCTATAGCTTTATAGTAAGCATTGAAGTCAGATAGTATCAGTCTTTCAACTTTGCTGTCTTTCAATTTGTGGCTATTTGGTCTTATGCCTCTACATAAACTTTAGAATTTGTTTGTTAATATCCACAAAATAACTTGCTAGAATTTTAATTGAGATTGTATAGAGTCTGTAGATCAAATTGGAAACAATTGATACTTTAGTAATACCAAGTCTTCCTAACCATGAACATGGAATATCTTTGCATTTATTTAGTTGTTTGATTTCTGTCATCAGAATTTTGTAGCTCTCCCATCTATATTTTGTACATCTATATCTTGTGCATTTATTTTTATTTTTGTTACTATTCTTTGAGACAGTCTTGCTTTGTTGCCCAGGGTGGAGGGCAGTGGATCATGGCTCACTGTAGCCTCAAACTCCTGGGTTCAAGTGATCCTTCCACCTTAGCCTCCTGAGTTGCTGGGACTACAAGTGCAGGCCATGCCTGGCTTCTATTATATATTTCTTATTATGATTAACATATTTAAATATAGTAGCTCCTGCATTTGAGTGTACATACTCAAAGAGATTATTTGCTATTGGCAGAAATCATTGTGGTTAGCACCCCGACATCTCTTTCATCCTAGATCACTAATCTAAGTCAATCATGAAAATTCCATTCCCTTTTCCAGTGCTTGGTTCAGAAATGGGCATGTGACACAATTCTACTTGATGATGTATTAAGGGCTATCTGCTGGAATACCTTAGGGAGTTTCCCTGCTTCTAAGAGAAAATTGGAAGAAAGGTCTTTTTCTTCTTGAATTTGCTATTTCTTATCTGAATATGAGCTCTGGAACTACTGCATCTCTTGTTATAAGCATGAAGCTTAACTCAAGAGTGAATAGTGGAAAAATTGAGTCTGATAAATATCACTGGGCTGCTGAATCAATCTAACTTGAAGACTGTTGCACTCCCTACTTCTATAATAGGGCAGAGTAGGCTATGTTTATTCTGCTAAATAACAAACACATCCCTATATTTCAGTAGCTTAAACTAACAAAGACTTAATTCTTGCTCACTACATGTCCGTCATGAGTGAGCAGGGACCTGCTCTCAATGTCTTCTTTACCGAGGTATGCAAGTTGATATATCCTCTTTTATTTGAAATGTTCTCTTTTGGATACCGTGTCAAGCAAATGGGAGCATGATAAATTGTGCATCAGCCTGTAAAGGCTACTACCTGAAGTGATGAACATTACTTTGGCTTATATTTTATCATTCTAAACAGTTAATATAGCTAACTCTAACCGAAAAGGGGTCGGGAGGAACATTTCTGCCATGTGTTTGGAAGGGAAGAAGCAGTCAATGTAAGTCAAAAGGACCATAAATAGAGATATAAAGAACTAAAAAGAAAATAGTTAATAGGATAGATAAGATACATATATACACATATATTTCTCAAAATCTGTACACTTAAAATACAAAAAAATATCTTTTAGTTGCTTTCTCAATATATATAAAAAAGTAACTGTGATGTTAGGTCAGTTAAAAAAACTCATTAAATTCTAAAATACAGAAATAATACAACCAACATTGTGTAATACAATGACTAAGATTATAAACTACAAATTAATTCATGAAAAAAATTAAGTTCTTTTTTAAACAACTGGGTTAACAAGGAAACACAAACTAGTATCATAGAACTTTTATAAGAGAACAATAATGGGAATAGTAAATATCTGTATAAATGGGATAGAACTAAAGCAACATTTAGAGGAAAATTTAATAGCTTTAAATAATTTTCTTAGAATTTAAAGAGTGAAAAATTAATAAACTTTTAGCATCTGGATGAAAAAGAAAAAATAAGCAAAGCAAATGGAAGAATTAAATAACAAAATAATTAGTGATTTAGAACATGGAAACATAATACTAATAACTAAATATAAACAGTTCCTTAAAACAACAATAACATAGATAAAATACTAAGTCAGCTAATCAAAAAAGCAACAAAAAAACCCAAATAAAAGAAGAAATAACAGGGAAATAAAGACAGAAACAGGAAATTAAAAGAATCATGAGAATTTCACTCAGCTCCGTGAAAACATATTTGGAAATCTGAATGAGAAGAATAACTTTTTCTTTTATTTCTCTGAGGCAGAGTCTGGCTCTGTTAACCAGGCTGGGAGTGCAGTGGCTCAATCTTGGTTCACTGAACCCTCCACATCCCAGGCTCAAGTGATCCTCCCACCCCAGCCTCCCAAGTAGCTGGAACCACAGGCACCAGCTATTGTGTCTGGCTAATTTTTGTATTTTCTGTAGAGACGAGGTTTTGTATACTGCCCAGGCTTTTCTCCAACTCCTAGCTCAAGTGATCCTCCTGCCTCGGCCTCACAAAGTGTTGGGATCATAGGTATAGCCATGACTCCTGGACAACAATAACTTTTATCTAAGAAAATATAACATATCCACACTGAAATCAGAAAAGACATAGACAAATCCAAACAAAATGACCTCGTTAGAAGAAATAGAGAAAATTAATAAAGAAAAGCTTTAGAACCATTTGTTTCTATGGAAAGTTATACCGAGTCCTTAAAGGGAAGACAATATTAGTGCTATTTAGACAGACCACAGCATTTAAAAAAGTACTATTCCAAACTGTTTATGACATGAAGATGACATTGATTCCAAATTCTGACATGTTGTTTTAAAGAAAAGACCAACAGATCAATTTGACTTGTAGATATTGATACTAAACTCCTAAATAAGTTCTAGGAACAAATTTTAAGATTCAAGTGTCATTAGCAAGGAGAATTCATTTCATGAATCAATGACACTTCTATATTAAAAATTATTAAATTGGAAGAACTAATGAGAAAAATCACACCATCATCTCCATAAATGTTGAACAGGTACCTGCCAAAACTCAGCAATCATTTTTGACAAAAACACTCAATTAAATAGCAATATATGGATACCTTTTTTTACCATGATATAAATGTATATTTCAGCCCAAAAATTAGCATCATGATTAATGGGAAACATTCCACTGAAGTCAGGAAGAACTGATCACCATCACTATTCTATCGTAACTTTGTAAAGGAGGTAATAATAGCTCAATCAAGTAAGGTGGTTGAAAAGATGGAAAAGAAGAGATGAAACATCCATCAACACAAAAATGGATAAATCTTGAACTATCTGTTCAAATGAATACTATATGGCAGTGAAGATAGAGGGATTACTGCTTACATGGCTACATCTCAAACATATAAGGTTGTACAACAGCAACAATAAATAATACACAGAAAAATGTATATGTGTTATTCTAGTCATATAAGTATCTAAACAGATACAACTATAGTGTTAAGCAGCAAAAGCATGTAGTTCTGCAAAGAAACGGTTAGCTCAAATTTCATCATACTTCCAGGGCAGTGATGGGGAGGTTATTTATATGGAGCCCTCAGGATCTTCTAGGGGTCCTTATAGTATTCTATTTCTTAAGCTGGGTGATGGATGCACAGGTTTTCATTTTATTGTTATTTTTTAAGCTATACATTGATAATATATTCTTTTTTCCCCCAAGGATTGTGGATTTTTATTTCATCAGCTGGACAAGGTTTTTCATGACATTATGCACCTGGCTCCAAGGCTGCTATTATTATAATATACTCTTTATATGTGATATTTTCACAATTAAACTAAATTATTTTTTATATTTTTGCTTGTGATTAAAACAGAACTTATGTTGATTATGTGTGTGTTTGGTAGTTAAGTATTTTGACATCGTAAATGTCAAAATAATGAAGAAATCATCACATGTACTTTGAATATGCCTGGAAGACATGCTGGCACCAACAAAAAAGGACTTTTTGTTTCACTCTTGTTGCCCAAGCTGGAGTGCAATGGCGCCATCTTGGCTCACTGCAACTTCCACCTCCCAGATTCAAGGGATTCTCCTGCCTCAGCTTCCCTAGTAGCTGGGATTACAGGCATACACCACCAAGCCCAGATGATTTTTAGTAGAGATAGGGTTTAATTATGTTGGTCAGGCTGGTCTCAAACTCCCAACCTTAGGTGATCCACCCACCTCAGCCTCCCAAAGTGCTGGAGTTACAAGTGTGAGCCACCATGCCTGGCATCATAAAATGATTTTTTGTTGTTGTTGTTTTAGAGACAGGTTCTCACTATTTCATCCAGGCTGGAGTGCAGTGGCACAATCCCAGCTCACTGCAACCTCTACCTCCCAGACTCAAGCGATTCTCCCGCCTCAGCCTCCCCAGTAGCTGGGACTACAGGTGTGTGCCAGCACACCCAGCTAATTTTTGTATTTTTTTGTAGAGATAGGGTTTTACTGTGTTTCCAGGCAGCTCTCAAACTCCTGGACTCAAGCAATCTGCCTGCCTTGGCCTCCCAAAGTGCTGGAAGAACTTTCTTAAAAAAAAAAACAAAACAAAAAACAAAAAACAACTAACACATCTATAAAAGTAGTAATTCATCCAATCTACTGCCAAATTTCTAATTTTCTCTTAAATGTAATAAATACTTTTAAAAAAGGAATGTTAAATAAGAATCTAGAATTTTACATATTGGAATTGATTGGCATATCTTCTAAATCTCTCTCTCTCTCTCTCTTTTTTTTTTTTTTTTTTTGAGACAGAGTCTCGCTCTTTCCCACAGGTTGGGGTGTAGTATTATGATCAGGGCTCACTGCAGCCTCGGCCTCCTGGGCTCAGGTGATCTGTGCACACCATCACACCCTGCTAATTTTTTGTATTTATTTGTAGAGACAAGAGTTTCACTGTGTTGCCCATGCTGGTCTTGAATTCCTGAGCTCAAGTAATCCACTTGCCTTGGCCTCCCAAAGTGCTAGAATTATAGGCATGAGCTATGGGGCCCGGCCTAAATCTTCTTTAACATATGTATTCCCCTTTCATCTTTATTTAAATTGCAACTTATTTATTTAAGACACACAGAGTGTGTTTTCTTTTAGACTTGCCCACAGTCTGGTTTTGTTGACAGCATTCCCATGGTATTATTTATCATGTTCCTCTGTCCTTTGCAGTTTCTGTAAATTAGCAGGTTGATCTATTAAATTTGCTCTCAAAAGGTGATTATGGAGTAGGCTCAGCACTCCCACTTGTTAGAAATGAAAATGATTGGACTTTATCCTAAATCTATTTAATCAGAAACTCTGGACTTGCAGTCCAGCAATCTGATTTAACAAGCCTCTTCGGTTATCCTAATCCTGATGCTTGCAAATGACTAATCTAGGTCTTTGGTCAATTTTAGGTTTGATTTTTTGACAAGATTACTTCATAGTAATGGTGTATTCTTTAAAAGGCATATAGTATCTGATTATCTTTTATTTTATAACCAGTGATGCTCAGCACTTAGATCTGGGAGGGTATAGTAGAAATTGCAAAATGGAGATAGTGTATTGTCCCTTCTTCACTTATTACCAGAAACACAGAGAGTTACAGTTCTTACAGAATTTGTCTAGCAGGTTTTCTGGTCTTCGCAAGAACTTCCCCTCCCCTCTCCCCAAAAAAGAGAAAAATAGTCCTCTTTTACTATTTAATAACCCAGTGTCCTTAAACAATCTCAAACCTACTCAGAAGTTGAAAGAAGAGTACAATGAAAACGCATATACTAGAATTGTTTCATGGTTCTGCAGGTTATATACAATGCATAGTGTCAGCAACTGCTTCTGGTGAGGAGCTCAGGAAGCTTACAATGCTGGCAGAAGGCAAAGAGAGAGTGAGCACATGAGAGAGAGAGAGAGAGAGAGTGAGAGAGAGAGCAAGAGAGAGAGAGAGAGAGAGAGGCAATATTCTTTTAAACAACCAGGTCTCACACTAACTTAGAGAACACACTCATTACCATGAGAATGGCACTAAGGCATTAATGAGGGATCCCCCCCATGATCCAACACCTCTCATTAGGCCTCACCTCTAACTTGGGGGATTATAGTTCAATATGAGATTTGGAGGGAACCAACATCCAACCCATATCACATTGCATGTGGTTGTCATGTCTCTTAGTTTCCTTTAATCTAGAATAGTTCCCTCTCCTGTTTGTCTTTCATAGCATTAACATTTTTGAAGGGTTAGAGCAAACTGTTTTAGAGAATGTTCCACAACCTGGATTTGATTGTTTTCTTGTGCTAATATTTAGGTCAAACATTTTTGGGAGAATACGATATAGATTATGTTATATACTTCCAATACCACCACATCAGGAGTCATAGCGTGACAATTTGTTCCATTACTGGGGATCCTATTTGATCACTTGGTTAAAGTGATAACTGCTAGATTCTTCTGTTCTGAAAGAAGAAAAGCTTATTTTATGAACCTGATTTTATGTAGCTTAATTAACACCATGTAAGGAAAAACTTGAAGTGACTTATCACTATCATAAAATGGATTTAAAATCCAGCTATAACTTTCCGAACAACATTAATCTACAAAGAACATAGCTTATTCTAGTTTTTCCAAGCCATCACAAAATTCACTTCAGAGATTTTTTTCTTGGCAAAAATGCCTCAGCTGAAATTTTTGTTCTTGTTCTTTTTTCTCCATTAAATACATGCTTAATAATGTGAACATTTACAGTTCCTTTTTAAAAAACTTTGCAAGAAGATTAAATTATTTCAGGCTCTCAAGATGAAAGAGATAAAAGGAATTTTACTTATAAACTCACAGAATATATATATATATATATATATGTATAAGATCATATATATAAGATCATATATATATACATACATGTATATATATAAGATTTTCAGCCTTTGGAGGAAAGAACTTTACTGTCCTTGAATCCTCAGTATTCAAAACCAGAATTCTTTCCTTCATTCTGTATATGTTTCAAGTAATTTTTGTTATGACTAGAAAGGAAGACTAGTTGTGTGTATATTGTTGCAGTTGTGCAGTGAAATGATTCCCTTATTCTACTTGGAGCTTTGGCAAATGTCTCTGCTCTTGTATTACTTTGATATTTGAGTGTCCTTCTTTGGCTACTTTATTAATCACATCATTTCAGATGTAATTCTGTTTTGATTTTCAATTCTGCCTTACTTTTTCCTTAGTTGTTTTTCCTTACTCATCTTTCTCTTTTCAGTCCTTCTTTGGGTGCTGTGTGTGTGTACATGAATGCACATCCTAGAGAAGAGAATGACTGCTTTCTAATTGAATTACCAGCCAAGAATATTTAGAACTAATAATACATTCATATATGTCACAACCTTAGTTTACAAATATTTCTGTTAATAATGAATATACTACAAGATATGAGACTGGTTTCTAACCATTCTTAATAAAACAAACTAATTATTAGTTAATTAGTATAATTAATTTTATAGACAATATAAACAGAGACTATATGTATCAGTAACCTCACCTCACCCTTTTGTGTCATGGACAGGCCTTGACTATAACTGAGTGCCCTCAAGAACACTTGAACCACATCTTCTAATTAGGAACTTTCTCTTCCCAGGTACTTCCGATCTCTCGTGTCTCTATTCTCTACCACACTGTAGTCTACACCACTCCATCCTGTGGTCTTTTGGGTTTTTTGCAAGTCTGCAGCCAAAGATTTGATATTACAAGCACAATTATTTTTTATTGAAGAATATCAGATCATTCCTTTCAAATAGAGTGTGTTATTTGGCTCACAGTTCTATTTTTCATGCCCCATCACAATTTTCTACACAGCAATGGAGAAAGGAAATGTAGCAGGAAATGATTTGGGCCAAAATTACCGTGGGACAGCCATGGGAGGCCTGAGAAGCAGTTCTCTGGGAGGTAGGGCCACGTGTTGAGTGTCTGTGTCTTGGCTGTCTGACAGGAGCATGGCAGGGATCCCAGGGTTAACCTGATTGGGGGTGGGGGGTTGTGAGACCTTGCTGATCTAGGATCCTCAGCACCCCAGCGGGGATCTATGACCAGACTGAAGGCGGGTGTGCACAATCAGGCTTACGTGGCCCCTGAGACCAACTAATTCTCAGAAGCCACTCCCCCAGATCCCACAGAGTGGCTGGCCTACCCTCCTCCAGCAACCCTTGTGGTGGTCTTGAACTACATATAACCCTAGAGTGTTTGCTCAGCTGCTGTGGGACTCCTTGCCCAAGAGATCTAGCCCTGTGAAAAAACCATGTGACAGTTTGAACTGATAAAACATCTTGGTTCTCCATGGCAGAAAACAAACTTGGGTTCTATGAATGTGAATAGCATACCTTTTTATCTTCTAGGTTGGTAAATATGCTACTGAATAAATTGACTTACTTTTCACCCCTCAAAGAAGAATGCTGATCATACTTCAAGTCAGATCTTTAAAAAAGTCATAGGCCTTTAAAAGTATTTCATTCTTAGCAGCCTTCAAACATTTTAGAAAACTGTCTTTCATAGTGCACTATAAAAATAAAAAGTTACCACTGTCTCCTTGCTTATGCCAACCCATTGTTGTCTTTTTATGTTTCTTTTTGGTCAAAGTCACTACTTAACAACAAAAAAAAAGTTTTTTATTTTTGTTCAGAACAAAAATCCAGTGTCAACAAAAACAGAACACAAAAGAACACATTCCTTTGTATTTTAAAGTTTAGTCACTGCTGTAGAAAGAACAGCCTGATATTGGTGTATCAACACAATTGCAAATAAGATATTGAAAAAGGTAGAGCTTTACTATCAATCCTTGACATCTGTCAATGGACAGAAGAATCATACATACAGTACAAGGAAATAAATGAATCTTCAGATTTATTTGTTCCTTCAATAGAACCTAAAAAAATGAGAATTGTATTATATTTTATTAACAGTTCACCCACTACATATGATGGTATAAAAGTAGTCACCATGCCATGATTTTTCTAAAAAGAGAGGCAAATTTATAGGGTGAAGAGGTAAGAGGATTTGTGGATCATATTTTAAACTACAAAGTGATAAAATTACCAGTTTGTGGTCTATTTTTAAGCTCCTATGTGGAATTTAGGTTGTTACTCGGGAGTAGATTTTGAAGATAAGTGAGCCACCTTTACCTTGGTCACTATGCAGCAGAGGTATCAGCTGGCAACATATATCTCAGGCTGGGACATGATCAAGAAGTCAATTTATTTGTTTATTTAAGCCTGTAAGCTTTGGTTGTGGGGGTTCCTCTTTGATGCAGCAGTTTGCCCTTGCCTTGATTAACATATTTGTGTACAGGTGCCTCTGCTGTGCAGGACACAAACTGATTGAATGATAGCATTACAATCTCATCCTGCAACAGGCATGCTTTATGTCATTTAATAGAGAGTTTCACGGTATTTGTGCTTTCGTGTGTAGAAAGAATATCAACTAGGAAATAATTCCTCCACACACGCACACACACAAAATGGAAATTTAGATCTTTGTTTCACACATTGAAGATGATCATCCTGATAAGGATGAAGACTCAGCTCAGGGTAGGTATACTGCAACCTACAACAGAAATGTGTTATCACAAAGAATAAGTGGCTTGAAGAATCATTCTAGGTGCTACAAGATCCTGAAAGTGGAGGAAATAAAAATAGTAATGTGGAATATATACTTTATAGTTCAGTGAAATTTGTATTCTTTGGTTCTCTTTGGAGGATGAGTTTGGTCATTCTTTTTTTTTTTTCTGTTTTGATACAGGATCTCACCCAGGCTGGAGTGCAGTGGCGTGATCTCAGCTCACTGGAGGCTCAATTTTCCATACTCAAGCAATCCTATCACCTCAGCCTTCTGAGTATTTGGGGCCACAGGCACGTGCCACTTCCCCCAGCTAATTTTTTGTAGAGATGGGGCTTTGCCATGTTGTCCAGGCTGGTCTCAAATTGCTGGGCTGAAGTGATCTGCCTGCTTCAGCCTCCCAAAGTGTTGGGATTACCCACGTAAGCCACTGCACCTGGTTGGTCATTCTTCAAAAATTACTTTGTTGCTTTCATAAAGCTTATATAATACAAAAAATATATATATTATGCCTTTGGCTCTTACTCTATTATCATAAAGAGTCTGATGGTAAGTGTGAGAAAAACAGCAGCGTCTCTTAAGGATTTCCCCTTTAACCTGGTTTATTTTATATGAAGCATATTCCAGTGAATCCCAGAATCATTACTCTTTTAGGTGAAGAAAATATGAGAAAATCTGGGGCACTGCCTTCCCCACTTTTTCAATTTATAGTTGAAGAACCTGAGGCAGAGAGAGAGGGGGCAATTTGCCTGAGTCTCCTAGTTCACCATCTGAACCTAGTTTCTTATCCACTTTAGGAGTACAGATGAAAAACACCTCAGTGTGTGTTACTGGGGCAGGATTTATGCACAGATAAAATAGGCAGCCGCCAACATGGTACCATATGAAGTGATCTTGGAAGAGCCAATATTCTCCTGCCATTTTGCCAGGAGGGCTGAAGTAGCTGCTCCTAACAAAAGACATACACCACCCAGGAAATATGTTAAATAGTAACCTGCTGATACCATGACCACATACACCAAGTTTTCAGATTGGCTTCGTAATGTTGAGGAAGAATATAAGATAGGAAAAATAAGTTGTGATGATGAAGAGGCAATAGCGGCAAATGCTCAGAGTCTGCAGTAAGGATGAGAGAATCTCCAAAACTAATTATGTAAAATGTACAAGATTCTGTGAGGGCTTTGGGCTCCTGGAAGTTGAGAATCCCTCAAAATAGAGAAGCACTGATAAAAGGAGGTTTGAATGGCAGCAAGTAGGAAACATGTCACTTGCACAATTTTGCTTAGAAATGGGTTTTTGTATAAATGTGCTTTCTGCACTTCTCATTGGACACAACATAAAGAGAAGGTGTGGGATTAACCATGGTTTAATGGCACTAGTGAATCCAATTTATTCACTTTCATAGGACTTATAAGTTAATGAATGTTTTCAAATAATTCTTTCAATAATCTTTGAGGAAAGCATTGTAATTATAATTATTCATATTGTATATATTCATTTATTTGTTAAAGCAACTAATAGGTTTTGAACACCTTTTATGTGCCAGGCTAGAGATACCTGATGAACAAAAGAAACAATAATCTCTGTCCTTGAAGACCATAGAGAGGTATGGGAACCTTCTTGTATATAACTTTGGAGAATATTTGGGTACCTAGAGCTCAAAAAATATCAGGGCATTTGAAAAAAGAGGTTGAGAGGAGACTTTCTTTTAGAAGACCACATGAAGTCTAGTTGGGAACATATATCATTCAAGTACATATCTGGAAAGTTTCACAGTTAGAAGAAGTGGGTGTGGGAAATGCCAGAGAGGCTGAGGTCTTGAATTCAATTCTGTCCAAACTGAGATTATTACCCTTGAAACAGATTTGTTGCAATATGGCTTAACTCATATGCCCATGCTAATAATCTCTGATAGCTCCCTATTTCTCTTTTATGATTATTACCAAACTTATGTTACCATTCAGGAGCTAGTGTTACATTATAGGATCGTTTGTAAAGCCAAGCTGAAGGTTTTCAGACACGAGACCTAGGAATGTGAAAAGCCAACCCAAGTCTCCTGGAAGCAAGAAAAACCCACAGCTGAGCTCAACTTGCAAAACCCAGCAAGCTGAGCAGGCATCCCATAACAGGGAGCAAGCCAAGCACATTTCCCAGACCTGCAAGGAAACCAGTGATCATACACCAGCAGAGAGAGAGTCTTTGGTTGAAAGGGATGGCGAGCAAGCCATCAGAAGCTCCTTAGCACAGCAAGATCTCAAACAAAAGAACAGCATCTCTCACTATACAGCCTAAGTTTCTGTGTGACTGATTTATTGAATAAAATGCATTTCCTAGAGTAGCCCACTTTAATAATACAGTTTAAAAACAGCTTCTGTTTTTTTTTTTCCCAAGACTCAGTCATTCCTAGTCACTGAAATTAGACTTAACTGCAGCACCTGAGAGGCAGTAAGAATTAATAAGAGTGCTTCAGTGACAGTTACAGACTGACAAGTGCCAGGTGGCCACAAATAAACATTAAACAAAAATTTTTGAGGAGTCTTTTGTCTTGCCTTCTCCTTCATTCCCCTCATTTGGTTCAAAAGTTGGTGCATGTATGTGTGTGTCTATATGTGTGTGTGTGTGTGTGTATGTCTGTATGTCTGTGTGTATATCTGTGTGTGTGTGTGTGCATGTGTGTGTGTAAGAGACAGAGAGAGAGAGACAGAGACACGTGTGCTATGAATCCCTTTGTAGTCTTATGACGTCTATGGAAATCTCAGAATAATCTTTCTAAGTTTGTTAAATAAAATATCATTACAAAGATAACGAAATATGATTAAATATAGTTATTGAAATATTAAAATAAAAGCAAATCCATGATAATAATGTTGTATGTGCATCTTCATTAGTATATTACACAACAAGATCTAGGGTAGATACACAAATGGCCCATTTCAAAGGGAAGATGAGCATAGAAGACATTTTGAGACACTGCAACACGGTAGTATAATATGAAAACATTTGTGATTTCTATGGGTGATATTTCCAGGTATTCCCAATAGTATTGTGGTCTGTGACTGATGTTCATAAATAAGGAGATAATAAATTTCTGTTAGAGATTAGTAAAATAAAGATATAGTATTTATTTTCTATGTTTAAATATAGAGATCTATAGATATATAAATTATGTTACATAAATAAAAATAAGATACATCTTTTTTTCCCCTTTTAGACTCATAGACTCCTGAATTCTATTATAGACTCCTGAATTCTATTCCAGACTCCAGGTTAAGAACCACTGATTAATTAGCCAAGTCTTTTCTTTGTCTTAAACTAGAGTTTGCAAATTAGTAGAATGTGGGTCAAATTGGTCCACAAAGGTGTTTGATAGGAATTGCAAGTGTGATAGTTTTTGATTCTTTATAGTAAATACCCAGATTTGCAGCTTCTCTTGAAAAATTGAAATATCTAACAACTTTGGGCTAAATATTACATGGCAAAAACTGGCTGGAGCTCAGTTGCAGCTTCCTCATGTATACAGGGCATGGGCCCTCCTCCTGCCCTATGTCCCAGCTGGCTCACTTCACTCATAGGTACCACTTCTGTGGCCATTTCGGATTTCTGACCTCCAAAACTGAATAAATTTGTGTTGTTGGTTGGGCATGGTGGCTCCTACCTGTAATCCCAGCACTTTGTAAGGATCGTGTGAGCCCAGAAGTTCAAGACTGGCCCAGGCAACATGGCGAAATCCCACCTTTACAAAAAAATACAAAAATTAGCTGGGCATGGTAACACATTCCTACAGTTCCAGCTACTCAAAAGGCTGAGGTGGGAGCTTTTCTTGAGCCCAGGAGGTTAAGGGTGCAGTGAGCCATGATCATGTCACCACACTCAAGCCTGGGTGACAGAGCAAGATTAAAAAAAAAAATCTGCTGTTTTAATGTGCTAAATTTCAGTAATTTGTTGCAGCAACAATTAGAGACTAATACAAGTGCTGACTATAGCAGGCACTGTTATAGGAAGCATCTTGAAGTTATCTATTCGGGACGTTTTTCAACACAAGACTATAAACTTCCAGTGGCCAAGCACTAAGTCTTATTCAATTACAAATTCAGCACCTACAAGTGCCTAGTTCAAAAGAAGAAATCCAAAAACACTTGTGGAATTCAACTGAATTCATATTTATTTATTTTATTTTATTTTTTGAGATGGAATCTTGCTCTGTTGCCCAGGCTGGAATGTGCAGTGGTGCAATTTCAGCTCACCACAGCTTCCGCTTCCTGGGTTTAAGTGATTCTCCTGCCTCAGCCTCCCAAGTAGCTGGGATTACAGGCATGCACCACAACACCTGGCTAATTTTTGTATTTTTAGTAAAAATGGGTTTTGCCATGTTACCAGGCTGGTCTCACACTCCTGACCTCAAGTGATCTGCCCGCCTCAGCCTCCCAAAGTGCAGGGATTACAGGCATGAGACACAGCGCCTGGTCTTGAATTAATATTTCTTAAACCCTATGTGTCATAGTCTGCATCATCATGCAGACTATGGACAGTGGCTTAACTCTCTGTTTTGTTCTTGGCTTTCTGACAACATAACTGTGATCACAATCGGACAGTCTTAGAGAGGGATTGAACCTCAAAATATGGAGTACTTGGGGGGGGCTGCTTAATAAATTTACAAACATTAAAAAACCCATGAAACTATTTTATGCAATAATTTGCTTTAAAAGTTACCTGCATTTTACTATTACTTTGGGGACATCACTGTTTCATTTGTCAATCGTTTTATTTGGTAAAGAAATATTTCTTATCTAGAGCCAAAAATTTGCTTGTAATTTTTTTTTCAAGCTCCTAGTTAAGCTATTTTAAATTTAGCTTAGTTGAGCTAAGCTAGAGCTACTAAGAAAAATTTGAATCTTGCTTGCAGATAATAGCTTTTGGATATGCAGTGGTAGCTATCATGAAGAATCCCATTATCAGCCCTACTCCTGCTCGAGTTTCTAAAAAACAGGCCAGGTGTGGTGGCTCACACTTGTAATCCCAGCAGTTTGGGAGGCTGAGGGGGGCAGATCAACTGAGGTCAGGAGTTCAAGACCAGCCTGGCCAACATGGTGAAATCCCGTCTCTACTAAAAATACAAAAATTTTCTGGGCATGGTGGTGCACCTCTGTAGTCCCACCTACTTGGGAGGTTGAGTCAGGAAAATCACTTGAATCTGGGAAGGAGAGGTTGCAGTGAGCCGAGATCATGCCACTGCACTCCAGCCTGGGTGACAGAGTGAGATGTCTGTCTCAAAAAAAAAGTTTCTAAAAAATAATCTGAGCATATAATCCAAATATCTCTACCTGTTTCTTATAGGAGTCCCTTGGCATTATGGTCTCTTGATTAATGATCCTTTTTAAATGCAGTGCCTAGCATGAAATATAGTTTCCAGATGTTATCTAAACAGTGCAGAAGCCAACAGGCTATCATCACCCTTGATCAGCACATGACATTCTGTAACCTAGATTAATTTTGTAGAAGGAAACCATCTATTAATTCATATTTAGCCTGTAGTGCTAACTTTTTAAAGACATGTTTTAGTTTATGTGTTAAATTGGGCTTTCCAAGTGCTATAGCTCTACCATTGATTATTTGACTCCAAAAGCACAAAATTCATTTATCCCTTTTCAATATCATCATATTTGTATTTTGACTTTCAGTCTAATGAACTCATTTACAATTGTGATTTGGTCACATAAAGTATCAACAGTTTCCTCTCCGCTAAACTCAACAGCATTTATTGAACAATTACTAAGTGCCTAGTGTTGCACTAAATGAGTTGGGTCATTTGCACAATTAACAGCATATGTTGCTAAGTGATTATACATTTGAGGAAAAGGAAAGGGTTAAAATTAGAGCCCTTCCCACAATATGACAGCAATTCATTAATCAACGCCTTGTAGATACTGTCGGATTTGAATCATGCTAGCCATACAACCTTATCCAGTCCTCATTTCCTTACCTTATTCCTTATCCTGAAATTTTGCCAAATACTTTGTTGAAATCCAGATGCTAACATATAATATTGCTATTACTCATTATATGGTGTCATATGTTTTAACAAAGAAAGGAATGTAGATTTGGTACTTGTAAGCTTCATAGCACCTGGACCTGAGTAATATATTAGATCAGACACATCCTTTCTCTTTCCCTCTCTACTTCTTAGAATGCTTTTCAAACAAATAGAATAATTGCAAATGTAGTCTGAAAGTATCAGAAAATAAAATCTAGTTGGACTGGAATGTCCAAGTTTCCTTTAGAAAAGAGAGAGTTTGGGGTGGAGAAGCTGTTAACAAATAAAAATGTTGCTAGAAAGGGAGATCTAAGTGGCATTTCTGGAAAAGATAAGTGAAGTGGCATTTATAGTTTAGGTTTGTAATTTTCCAAGCAATCCCCGCAGGTTTAAGCAGAGGGCAGGCAATGTGGAGGGCCTTGGATGGAGTTGTCTTAGCAACGAAGCCCTTTTCCTTCCTGACTCAGCCAGGCAGGGAAGTGAGAGCAGCTTTGAGGAATGTGCTGAACTTTGCAAGAAGTTAGTTTCCAGCTCCTAGGAAAGTTAAATTAAAATTTCCTCAATGTATGTGATATTCTTGTTCCTCAGGCTTATGGTTTAAAAAATTGGCTCAAGTAATGTTCTGACAAACAAGGGGTGGCGAGAGACTTTAACGATATAACCAGGCAGTTTGAACATGGGTTCTTTCTCCAGCTCTTTGGAACAAGCTTTAGTTATACACTCGGCTAGAGGCCCCCACCATGTTTTGGCTGCTGACTTGTCTCTTGGAATGTTGACTGGTCTTTCTGACTTCAATCTGCCTACCTATTACTTGTCTCTTTTTCTTCCACCTGCCAGAGAGATTTTTCTAAAGTGAAAGTCTGATCCTTGAATAAAATGCTTTGATAACTTCCATTGTCTTTAGGATAAGAGCTAAACTTCATGTGGTATATGAGGCCTCAGAATATGTGGCTCATACATCATTATGATCACTCCTCTCTGTAAACCCTCCTGTACTGCAACCCTTCACAACTACTGGCATTTCTTGATTCCATTAAATTCCCTGTTGCCCCCTTCACTTACTGCTCTCTCTGCTTGGGATATCCTCCCTATACCTCTCTATGTGTCCTCCCTATATCTTATTTTTAGATCTCAAGGTCATTATCTGCTTCTCCAAAACCCTTCCACAAACGCTCTCTTTCTTTCCCCATATCGAGGGAATAGTAGTCACATATAATATGTTTGTAATAATGATGCTTTTAAAAGAAAAAGCCTTTACTTGAATGCATGGGATATTTCTCAGAATTCATAAATTTTCTATCCATCATAACAATTAAATGAAAGCTAATTGAACAACCACAGTTAATTGACTGGCTCAGATTGCTTCTGTGATCAGATTGCAAGTAATCCAGAAGCACCCACATCTCTAGGAGTTCTGTGCTGATTCTTCACCAGCATTAAAAATAGAGCTAGGACCTTGATCTTCCCACTTCCATCTTCTCCAGTCCCTGTCCCCATACAAAATCCACTTAAATGGGTATTTTTCACAAAGCTTTCCACGTTCCTTTCTGTCAGAACTAACTCTAATCATCAATGTTTACCTTAGCTTATCCGTATTTTAATTTAAGGAAACTCAGCATGTTTTTGGTTCCTCTAATCTATCTATTAAAAAGAAGGCCACTTAAGGAAAGGGCTCAGCTTAGCACTTTGCATTGGCTTAAAGCATTTAACCTGGGTTAAACTGGATGAACAAAAATATCATTTATATATATGCAGGAACCTTACATAAGTCTACAAAATAGCTTGTTTTGGATGTTACAGCTTCCACTCGCTATTGGCTAGAGTTGTGATCTGTAAGTGTGGTACACATAGACCAATTTCTTTTTCTTAAATAATCACGCTTTGCTTATTTGTCTCTATTCTCATTCCTGCCACACCCAACTACTTTATGTACCTTAGTTCTACTCTGTTCTTTTTTTTGAGACAGAGTCTCACTCTGTCACCCAGACTGGAATGCAGTGGCATGATCTTGGCTCACTGCAACCTCTACCTCCCAGGTTCAATTGATTATCCCACCTCAGCCTCCTGAATAGCTGGGACTACAGGCGTGTGTCACCACGCATTGTTAATTTTTGTATTTTTGATAGAGAGGGGGTTTCACCATGTTGGTCAGGCTTGTCTCGAGCTTCTGACCTCAAGTGATCCACCCTCCTCAGCCTCCTTAAGTGCTGAGATTACAGGCGTGAGCCACCATGCTTGGCCTATGCTGTTCCTTATGCAGTTTTCTCTTTTGGAATGCTCTTTCTTATCACATCTTTGTCAAAATTTCTGTGTAGTTTCAAGGGTCATCTTAAATGCCATCTTCCATGAAGACATCCCAGTTTGCTGAACTGAGTAGGATCTCTGTGTTTTCACTCCTCCTTCACAATGTCATTTGTTTATACTGCTCTAAAGCACATGCCTTTTTCTGCTATTTGCTTTTATTATTTCTGTATGCCTTTCCCTTCCAATTAGATGGAAATTGCCTTCAAAGATGGATCTTATCTTACTTATTATTAGTATTATTATTTATTATACTTTAAGTTCTGGGCTACATGTGCAGATCGTTCAGGTTTGTTACATAGGTATACATGTGCCATGGTGGTTTGCTGCATACATCCCTCTGTCATCTACATTAGGTATTTCTCCTAATGCTATCCCCCGCAGCCCCTCACCCCTAACAGGCCCTGGTGTGTGCTGTTCCCCTCCCTGTGTCCATGTGTTCTCATTGTTCAGCTCCCACTTATGAGTGAGAACATGCAGTGTTTGGTTTTCTGTTCTTGTGTCACTTTGCTGAGAATGATGGTTTCCAGCTTCATCCATATCCTTGCAAAGGGCATGAACTTATCCTTTTTTATGGCTGCATAGTATTCCTTGGTATATACGTGCCACATCTTCTTTATCCAGTCTATCATTGATGGACATTTGGGTTGATTCCAAGTCTCTGCTATTGTAAACAGTGCCTCAATAAACATACATGTGCATGTGTCTTTATAATTGAATGTTTTATAATCCTTTGGGTATATGCCCATTAATGGGATTGCTGGGTCAAATGGTATTTCTAGTTCTAGATCCTTGAAGAATCACCACACTGTCTTCCACAATGGTTGAACTAATTTATATTCCCACCAATAGTGTAAAAGCATTCCTATTTCTCCACATCCTCTCCAGCATCTGTTGTCTCTTGATTTTTTAATGATCGCCATTCTAACTGGCATGAGGTGGTCTCTCATTGTGGTTTGCATTTCTCTAATGACCAGTTATGATGAGCTTTTTCTCATATGTTTGTTGGCTGCATAAATGTCTTCTTTTGACAAGTGTCTGTTCATATCCTTTGCCCACTTTTGATGGGGTTGTTTTTCTCTTGTAAATTTGTTTCAGTTCTTCATAGATTCTGGATATTAGCCCTTTGTCAGATGGGTAGGTTGCAAAAATTTTTTCCCATTTTGTTGATTGCCGGTTTACTCTCATGATAATTTCTTTTGCTGTACAGAAGCTCTTAAGTTTAATTAGATCCTATTTGTCTATTTTGGTTTTTGTTGACATTGCTTTTGGTGTTTTAGTCATGAAGTCCTTGCATATGCCTATGTCCTGAATGGTATTGCCTAGGTTTTCTTCTAGGGTTTTTATGGTGTTAGGTCTTATGTTTAAATCTTTAATCCATTTGAAGTTAATTTTTGTATAAGGTGTAAGGAAGGGATTCATTTTCATCTTTCTGCATATGGCTAGCCAGTTTTCCCAACACCATTTATTAAATAGGGAATCATTTCCTCATTGCTTGTTTTTGTCAGGTTTGTCAAAGATTAGATGGTTGTAGATGTGTGGCATTACTTCTGAGTCCTCTGTTCTGTTCCATTGGTCTATATCTCTGTTTTGGTACCAGCACCATGCTGCTTTAATTACTGTAGCCTTGTAGTATATTTTAAAGTCAGGTAGCATTATGCCTCCAGCTTTTTTTTTTTTTTTTGCTTAGGATTGTCTTGGCTATGCTGGCTCTCTGTTAAGTTCCATATGAAGTTTAAGGTGGTTTTTTCCAATTCTGTGAAGAAAGTCAACGGTAGCTTGATGGGAATAGCATTGAATCTATAAATTACTTTGGGCAGTATGGCCATTTTCATAATATTGATTCTTCCTAACCATGAGCATGGAGTGTTTTTCTATTTGTTTGTGTCCTCTCTTATTTCATTGAGCAGTGGTTTGTAGTTCTCCTTGAAGAGGTCCTTCACATCCCTTGTAACTTGTATTCCTAGGTATTTTATTCTTCTTGTAGCAATTGTGAATGGGAGTTTGCTCATGATTTGGCTCTCTGTTTTTCTGTTATTGGTGTACAGAAATGCTTGTGATTTTTGCACATTAATTTTGTATCCTGAGACTTTGCTGAAGTTGCATATCAGCTTAAGGAGATTTTGTGCTAACACAATGGGGTATTCTAAATATACAATCATGTTGTCTGCAAATAGAGACAATTTGACTTCCTCTTTTCCTAATTGAATACCCTTTATTTCTTCTTCTTGCCTGGCCAGAACTTCCAATACTATGTTGAATAGGAGTGGTGAGAGGGGGCATCCCTGTCTTTTGCCAGTTTTCAAAGGGAATGCTTCCAGCTTTTGCCCATTCACTATGATATTGGCTGTGGGTTTGTTGTAAATAGCTTTTATTTTTTTGAGATATGTTCAATCGATACCTAGGTTATTGACAGTTTTTACCATAAATGGCTACTGAATTTTGTGGAAGGCCTTCTCTGCATCTATTGAGATAATCATGTGGCTTTTGTCTTTGGTTCTGTTTATGTGATGGAATACGTTTATAGATTTGCATATGTTGAACCAGCCTTGCATCCCAGGGATGAAGCCAACTTGATCGTGATGGATAAGCTTTTTAATGTACTGTTGGATTCGGTTTGCCAGTATTTTATTGAGGGTTTTCACATCAATGTTCATCATGGATATTGGCCTGAAATTTTCTTTTTCAGTTGTGTCTCTGCCAGGTTTTGGTATCAGGATGATGTTGGTCTCATAAAATGAGTTACAGAGGATTTCCTCTTTTTGTATTGTTTGTGATAGTTTCAGAAGGCATGGTACCAGCTCCTCTTTGTATGTCTGGTAGAATTCTGCTGTGAACCCGTCTGGTCCTGGGCTTTTTTTTGGTTGGTAGGCTATTAATTGCTGCCTCAAACAATAACCTTTATCCTTGGCCTTTGGGAATTTAATGATTAAATATCTTGAGGTAGTCTTCTTTGGGTTACATTGGTTAAATCTGCCTAGTGTTCTATAACCCTCTTATACTTGAATATTAATATCTTTCTCTAGGTTTGGAAGACTTTCTATTGTCCTTTAGAAAAGGCTTTCTACCTCTATATCTCTCTCTACTTCCCTTTTAAGGTCAATAACTCTTAGATTTGCCCTTTTGAGGCTGTTTTCTAGATGTTTCAGGTGTGCCTTAATCTTTTAAATTCTTTTTTCTTTTGTCTCCTCTGATTGAATTGTCAAATAGCCTGCCTTCAAGCTGACTAATTATTTCTTCTGTTTGATAAATTCTGCTATTAAGATACTCTAGGCTGGGTGTGGTGGCTCATGCCTGTAATCCCAGCACTTTAAGAGGCTGAGGCAGGCAGATCACCTGAGATCAGGAGCTGGAGATCAGCCTGGCCAACATGGTGAAATCCCATCTCTACTAAAAATATAAAAATTAGCTAGGCATTGTGGCACATACCTGTAATCCTAGCTACTTTCGAGGCTGAGGCAGGAGAATCGTTTGAAGCCAGGAGGCAGAGGTTACAGTGAGCCCAGATCATGTCACTGCACTCCAACCTGGGCAACAGAGCAAGACTTTGTCTCAAAAAAAAAAAAAAGAGAGAAACTCTGATACCTTCTTTAGTATGCTAATTGCATTTTTCAACTTCAGAATATCTGCTTGATTATTTTTAATAATTACAATTTAATAATTACAATTTCTATGTAAAATTAATCTGATAGGATTCTGATTCCTTCTCTGTGTTACCTTGAATTTTTTTTAATTTTCCTCAAAACAGCTATTTTGAATTCTCTGTCTGAAAGGTCACATATCTCTGTCTCTCCATCATTAATTCCTGATGCCTTATTTAGTTTGTTTGGTGAGGCATGTTTTACCGGATGATCTTGGCGCTAGTGGATATTCATCTGTGTCTAGCATTGAAGAGTTAGGTATTTACTGTAGTCTTTGCCCTCTGGGATTTGTACCTGCCCTTCTTGGGAAATATTTCTAGGTATTCTAAGAGACTTGGGTGTTGCAATCTATGTTTTTGCTCTCTGCAACCATATCTGCAAAAGGTGGCACCCCAAACCCAGTAATGTTGGGTTTTTTGCAGACTCATAAAGGTACCACCTTGGTGCTCTTGGATAATATCTGCAAGAATTTTATGGATTACCCGGCAGAGACTCTTGTTCTTTCCCACACTTTCCCCCAAATGAACAAAGTCTCTCTCTTTTCCTTGGGCCACCTGGAGCTGTGAGTGGGGTGACACAAGCATCCCTGTGGCCACCAACATTGGGACTACACTGGATCTGACATGGAGCCAGAACAGCATTGGGCCTTGCCCAAGGCCCACTTTAACCACCATCTGGCTACTGCCTATGTTTGCTCAAGGCCCTAGGGCTCTACAATCAGCAGGTGGTAGAGCCAGTCAGGCTTGTGTTTTTCCCTTAAGCATGCCAAGTTCCCTCAAACCAGAGATGCTGTATAGAGGCCAGGGCCTAGAGTCAAAATTTTTAGAAGCCTACCTGGTGCTCTATTCTATTGCAGCTAAGATGGGGCCAAAACCACCAAAGTCTTTTCCACTCTTCTTTCCCCTTTCCCCTGGCAAAGGAGTCTCTCCATGTTTCTGCAAACACCAAAGGCCCATGGGGAGTACTGTCAGGGTACCACCAACGTTCACTTAAGGCCAAAGGGCTCTTCAGTTAGCTTGGGTGAATGCTGCCAAGCCTGAGACAGCTCCTTCAGGGAAGCAGGCTTCCTTCTTGCCCAGGATAGGTCCAGAGATGCCATCCAAGAGCCAAGGCCTAGAGCTGGGGACCCCAAGAGCCCTCTTGATGTTCTCCACGGTGACTGAGCTCATACCTAAGCTCAAGAAAAAGTCCCCCTTACTCTTCCCTCTGCTTTTCTCAAGCAGAAGAGGTCTCTCCTCATAGCCACCACAGCTGTATATGTACTGGGTCACATGTGGAGCCAACATGTTTCAGAGCCTCACCCAAGGCCCATTGCGTGTACTACCTGGTTACCACTGCTAATTATTCAGGGTCCAAGGGCTCTTTAGTCAGCAGGTGATAAACCCTGCTAGGACTGGGTCATTTCCTTCAAGGCAGTGGATTCCCTCCTGGCCCAGGGTGTACCTAGAAATTTCATCTGGGAGCTAGGGCCTGGAATGGGGGCCTTATGACTCTGCCCAGTACTGTATACTACTGTAGCTGAGCTCATATCCAAGTTGCAAGATAAAGACCTCTTTGCCCTTCCCTCTCTTCACCTGAAGTGGAAAAAGGGGTCTCTTTTCGAACTGCAAGCTGCACTGCCTGGGGTCGGGGGAGGGGTAGTACAAGCACTTCCTTAGCCACCCTAGCTGGTGTCTCACTAGGCTGCATCCCCTCCAAGTCCAGTGGTTCTGAGCCCAGCACAACACTAGGACTTGCCTAGGAGTTGCAGTCCTTGAGGTCTAGACAGCTGTTCAAGTTTATTTAGACCCCAGGGAACTTCAGCCCACAGTAACAAGCCTTGCCGAAACTCAAGCATTTGGTCCACCTTTAGCCAAAGAAGAATCACCCCACTGGGATGGGTGATTCTTCTTTGGCTAAAGCTGGACCAAATGCTTCCTCCATGGTGCTGACTGAGTTCTGCCTGGTGTGGGCAGCACTGCATTCCATTGCAAAGTCCCACACTCACTGTATTCTCTCTCCCCCAAGTGTACAGATTCTCTCTCTGTGTGTCACATGGCTGCTGCTCAGGAGATGAAGGAGGGGTGGTGTTGACAATTCAAGATTGTCTTTTCTACCCTCTTCAGTGCATCTTTTAGTGATGTGAAGTTAAAACTAGGTACTGTGATTGCTCGCCTGATTTTTGGTTCTTATAAGGGTGCTTTTTTTGCATAGATAGTTGTTTAATTTGGTGTTCCTGTGGGGAGGACAATTGGTGGAAGCTTCTATTCAGCCATCTTGCCCTGCCTCATCCCAATAAAAATTTTTGACAAACAACTTTTGTAATTACTCTTCTTCTGATTTGTCCTTTTTTCTTTAAAACTGAATCTCTATTTTATCTTCTGGAGCACTCCCTAAGGCAATTTGAAGTATGTCTTGGGCTGTAGTATTCAATTTTAGCCTCAAAAAACTCTATATTAATTTTGTCCTCAGCTTCTTCCTTTTAGGTTGACATTTCAAAAATGCTTCCTTGATTGGGTTTTTCCATGAAATAGTATGCATTGATATTATAGAGAAGAAAAAGGGTGAGGAAGGTAATCATACAAGTGAGGGGAAATAACTAGGAATGTCAGCAATATCAGAGTGAACTAGATCTTTATAATGATAGAGGATCTCAGGGTTTACTCATTTGAACAAAACTCTTTATCTCAGGACCAGAATGTCTGCTTCTATGCAATGTGCACTTGCTGTAATTGCAAACTAACTTAAAGATGAGTCTAGTAGTAATTTCTGCTTTCTCTTTGTTTTTTTCACTTCACTAAGTTGCTGTACAGAAACATATACCACAACTAATGAGGCAAAGACAACATTCCTGGCCCAGCCCTCTTTCTGCAGCAGTGAGGATTTCACAGCTGGGTTCACTTTGCACTTTGTGATTTTTTTTTTTTTTTTTTTTTTGTAGAAATGGAGTCTTGCTATGTTGCCCAGGACAATCTTAAACTCCTGGCCTCAAGTGATCCACCCACCTTGGGGTCCCAAATTGCTGGGATTATAGATGTGAGACACCTACAGGCTCACACTGTGACTATCCAGCTGTACGCTTTGGGTTCATGAACTTTTCTGTATTTATGCTATACTTCAATAATAAAGTAAAAAACAAACAATATTAGGCTGAGCAGAAGAAAGGATAAAACTAAAGAGCTAAGTGTAGTGAGTTAGAAATTGGCACCAAGTATTTCATTCTTATAGAATAGAGCACAAAGGAATAAATAGAAATATACAAGAGAAGTTAAGAAATCTGGATGAAATGTCTGCAAGTTTCAAAGTCTCTTTAATGATATGTGGTTTCCCAAGGTGGTTCTGGAGGAATAAAACAGAGAAAATGATGCAGATCCTTAAATAAATGAAAGAAATAACACCTACAGAATGAAATGAGTTCTCAGACTGAAAGCTAATACTATGTGCCACACAGAATGAAACAACTTCACAAATGCACACAACTTTATGATATTTTGGCTCACTCAAGAAAAGAGAAAATTAAAAAGCTACTCTAGATAATTAAACTGAAAATCCACAGATTTTTCATCTGCAATACTGGATGAAAAAAGATAATGAAGCAAAATCTTCAATGTTGAAGAAAAATAACTTTTGAGTTTAAAGATTTGGTCATAGTTGGTGAGAGTTTCAAGCATCTACACCCCACTGCCCAGACAAATGAGTATTCTCAGCTGCTGGTAGAGTCCTCTTTGATCAAGGTGTACATTCTTTCCCAATGTGATTCAGGGATGAGGCAAGACAAATTCTGTCACACATCCCAGTACTTGGCCCCTACTTCCTTAGACATCCTAGCAAACAGGCTGGCTTACCAGGGAGAGTTGTGAGGTGGGTGCTGATTTTAATCCAAAAGACACAATTCTGAACACCAAAACCTTGACTGTTGAAATTCTGAAAAATAAACATCCCCAAACTATAATTCTGGAAAAAATTTTAAAAAAAAGTTTTTAAGACATTTATTTACATTCTTAAAATGAGATTTATTTGAGAAACATATAAAAACATGTCAGACCACTTCATAGGCCAGTTTACCCAGTAAAATAGGCAACAATAACATATATATTTTTGCAAGCATTAACACTATGGTTATACCAATGAGAGTTGCATGAGTATAACAGTTATAAGCAGATAAACTGTATTCATAAATACACTGTATCTACTGTACTGCATATCATTGTAGTGCTAGTTGTGGATACCCACTTTTATAACTGCAGTCTGAACAACCTAAGTATTTTGATGAGATTGACCATAAATCATGATGGGTCGCCACTGGTTATGCAGTTGCCCCAGAGCTGAGATCTTAAGAAATTTTCTCTTTCACTGAAGATGTACAAAAAGGATAGCTCTTCATTTATTGAGGAAGTTTCAACATTTTCCCATACACACACAGTGCTTATACACAAAGCCAATATTGTGATAATGCACTCATGGAGTCAAATTTGCAAAAAATGCATAAAACAAGTTAGAATTCTCTATACGTTTCTATAATTCATAGTTTCAATATTGGAAATAATGTGAAGATTAAACACATAGCATAAAAAATTGTAAAAAATAGTGTTGACAATTTAAAATAGTGAAAAAACTAAAATAAAGAAAAAAACTAAGGAGAAAATATGACATATGGAAAAAAAATGGTGCAAGAATAGATTTTGGGGAATTGCATAGTTTACAAGAATTAATCTTGCATGAGATAACTATTCTGTAACAGTGATTTCTTGGATTTAAGACGTTAGGATGTTTGGACTTCAGAAATTTTGATCTTTTGGGATTTCAACATTTGGGAGTACGGTGTTTGGGAAATTTGTCCCAAAATTTTGTCTTTTGGGACACCAGAACTGGAAAGTAAACTTCCACTACATGGCTGCTGTCCAAGTTCCACATATTCTCACCAGCAAGTACATTCCCCTGATGGGAAACTCCTATTGCTACAGGACTGGTTAAGTATTTCCGTGCTGCCCTAGCTTCCCCATAAATGTGAACACAATATGAGCACAAGCTCTCTCTCCCAGGGCACTACCCATGCTGCAGCCTGCTTTGCCTGGTTCAAGCACAACTCTCTGTAGAGACTAAGTGCATTCTGGAGAGCCCTTCGTGGAAGTGCTGTCCAGCCAACCAACCAAGCATAATCCATATTCCAAATTGGTAGTGGCATTTGTCCCCACCTTCTGGCCGAATAAAAGGTAAATTTTAATTAGGCTACTCTAATTGTAGTAATCCCTTTCCTTTTTGACAGTTATTGCTTATAAGAAGGGTTGGGTCACTTAGTCCTGGCCAAATAGATGAAAGAAGTCTAGCAGGAGGCTTATATGAAAGGTCTCCTTTTCTTTAAAGAGATAAGAGAGGAAGAGGCAGAGTCTGCTTCCATTGGACATTGTCATGTCTGCCTGTGATTCCTGGGACTGTGGCATCCATTGCCAAGAGAAGACTTAACCCCAGAGCAGAACAGAAAAGTAGAGGAGGTCAGGGTGGGATGATGAAAAGGACCTTTTCTTTATATGATATCTTTGTGCATGGAGCTGCCTTTTAGAAAACATTTGAGTATGGATTTCTCTGTTACTTGTAACCAAAATTTTTCAAATGGAAACATATAAGACTTAAAAATTTTACCATACACAGATCTTCTCACAGATAGTTTACTCCAGAAAGCAGAAAAATAAATTCAGTAATAAGTAATGGGATACAGGAACACTTGTGGGCAAAGAAATGAGTGAAACTTAGTGTTACGTACAAATCAGAATGAATGCCGGGAGTGGTGCCTCATGCCCGCAATCCCAGTATTTTGGAAGACTGAGGCAGGAGGATTGCTTGACCCAGGAGTTCAAGACCAGCCTGGGAAACATAGTGAGACCCTGTCTCTATAATAATAATAATAATAATAATAATAATAATAATAAAATAGCTGAGTACGTTGGCACATGCTTACAGTCCCAGCTACTCAGGAGGCTGAGGCAGGAGCCATGACTGAGTCACTGCACTCCAATCTGGGTGATGACAGAGCAAGACTTTGACTCAAAAAAATTTTAAAAGATAAAAAATAAAAATAAATAAGAATGAATGTAAAGGAAATGTTTGTGAGCAATTAACTATAATATCCCACAAATTAAATAAATGCTAAACAGATTTTAGAAAATGTGCTATGGGTAAAATAAAGGAATTATATAAAAGGTTCAAAGGAGGCTTTATAGTTGCTATGGTTAATTATATATATTAATTTGACTGGGCCACATCATGCCCAGATATCTGGTTAAACATCATTTCTGGGTGTGTCTATGAGGATGTTTCTTGAAGAGATGAACATTTAAATAAATAAATAAATTTGATTAGGGAAGATTGCCTTTCCCAATACAAATAAATATCATTCAATCCAACTGTTTCAAAAAAATAAAAAAGATAAAACCTAAAAGTAAATAAATAAATAAGAATGAATATAAAACAAACATTTGTGAGCAATTAACTATAATTTTCATTTGAAGGGCTGAGCAGAGCGAAAATATAGAGGAAAGAATAATTCTCTCTCTCTGCACCTGACTGCCTGAGCTGGGACAGCAGCATCAGTCTTTTCTTGTCTTTGGATTGCGACTTATATCATCTGCCCTCCTGGTTCTCAGGCCTTTGGACTTGGACTGGAACTTACACTATTGGCTCTCTAGTTTTTAGGACTTTGGACTTGGACTAGAACTTACACCATTCATTCCCAGGGCTTCAGACTTAGACTGGAATTATACCACTTGCTTTCATGAGTTTTCAGCTTACAGATGGCAGATCATGGGACTTCTGACTCCATAACCACTTGGGCAAATTTCTTATAATAAATTTGCGTGTGTTTGTGTGTTTGGGTATGCATAATTTCCTATTGGTTCTGTTTTTCTGTAGAACATCAACTAATACAATGGAGGAGTCTGCATTCAAGCTAAGCTTTGAAATTTGGTGAGATTTCAGAGTAGGGGAGGGGGTCTCAAGTTCAAGGTGCTCTTTTGCCTATGATATGCTTCAGAAAAAAAAGGGAAAATGTTATGGGACTTATGTGCTCAAATGTAGGTCATACATATCTCTTAGTGTGGCAACTCTGGTTTCTCTACATCCAGAAAAAATGACAATGGTAGAAGAGGTCAAAGGAAGGGTACCTTTAACCATCTGGAGGGTAGAGGCACTTCTGGGGATATGATGATAGACCAGAAAATGAGGGACTTTCCTACTGTATTGCCAAAACAAGAAGAAGAAGAAGAAAGAAGAAAAGAAAGAAAGA
>NW_022437021.1:803832-916931 GCF_009761245.1 Sapajus apella | reverse complement strand
AGAAAGAAAGAAAGAAAGAAAGAAAGAAAGAAAGAAAGAAAGAAAGAAAGAAAGAAAGAAAGGAAGGAAGAGGAGGAGGAGGAGGAGGAGGAGGAGAAGAGGAGGAGGAAGAGGAGGAAGAAGAAAAAGCAGGAAGGCTTTCTGAGAGACTGGCTAAATCTCAGTTGAGTGTGAAAAGGGTAAATATAAATTAGTTCACCAAAAAGATTTTTATTTTAATAGAGTTAGTGAATGGATGACTGAAAAACCTACTAAGAGTAAAATAATTAAAATAAAAACAAATAAGCAAACAGAAAACCTGTTATTTTCTGAGTTGTGCAGCTCATTAGCTGTGTAACTTTGTTTTGTTTTGGTAGAGATGAAGATATTGTTTGGTTCTGTGTTCCCACTCATATCTCACGTTGAATTGTAATCCCCAATGTTGGGTGAGGAACCTGGTGGGAGGTGATTGGATCAAGGGGGCAGATTTCCCTCTTGCTGTTCTCATGAGAGTGAGTTATAAAATCTGGTTGTTTAAAAGTGTGTAGCACTTCCTCCTTTGCTCTTGCTCCTGCTGACCATGTGAATACATGCTTGCTTCCCCTCCACCTTCTGCCATGATTGTAAGTTTCCCAAGGCCTCCCCAAGCCATGCTTTCTGTACAACCTGTGGAACTGTGGGCCAATATGAAACTAAATTTCTTTATAAATGACCTGGTCTCAGGTAGTTCTTCACAGCAATGTGAGGATGGACTAATATGCCTGGGGTCTCACTTGCTGCCCAGACTGATCTCCAACTTCTGGTCTCAATCAGTCCTCCCACCTTGGCCTCCTCAAGTGTTGGAATTACAGGTGTGAGTTTTGTCTGGCCCTAACTGTAACTTTGGCAAATTAATAAATCTCTCTGTACCTCAATGACCTCATTGATAAAATGTCACCTCCTTGGTCTACTTTGCAGGGTTTTCTTGAAGATCTTAGAAGATAACTTAAGTGGGAGGAGATGGAGAAAAAGTTTAGGCTCTATGGATGCATTTAAGGAATCTGTTCTTTTAGAACATATTTTTGAAATTTAGTGAGATTGGCTTCTCAGGAGGAGTGATTAAGAAGCTGCACTGGCCGGGCGCGGTGGCTCAAGCCTGTAATCCCAGCACTGTGGGAGGCCGAGGCAGTTGGATCACGAGGTCAAGAGATCGAGACCATCCTGGTCAACATGGTGAAACCCCGTTTCTACTAAAAATACAAAAAATTAGCTGGGCATGGTGGTGCGTGCCTGTAATCCCAGCTACTCAGGAGGCTGAGGCAGGAGAATTGCCTGAACCCGGGAGGCGGAGGTTGCAGTGAGCCGAGATCGTGCCATTGCACTCCAGCCTGGGTAACAAGAGCGAAACTCTGTCTCAAAAAAAAAAAAAAAAAAAAAGAAGCTGCACTGTCAGATTGAGGAACTCAATTATAGGTGATTACGGCACAGTATTCAGGAAGCCAGCAGGTTTGGTTTAGGCAAATTTCAAGAAGAGCAGCATGGGCATGGAACCAGGTTAGAGGTGGGATTGAAGACACAGCTAGAAAGGAATTATTGATTTTTTTATAGTTTGGGAGTTATGGCCAGACTTGCAGCTTTGGTCAGGAGGCTGCATTTAAGGGTGAACTTAGAAGGGAAAAATGAATGGAAGGAAGAGCTTAATCCTTTTCTGAAGCTTTAATAATGTCATTTGAATGTTCAGACCATGAGCTTCCACCACACCACATTCAAATTGTTCATATACTTTCCTACATTTAGGGAGCTTGACATAGGTGGTGCATGAAGTGTCTCAAGAGGAAGGGAGAGAATAAGATCTCAGGTCCACAGTGTGGGCAAGAATACAAGAGAATGACCCCAAAACTGCAACGATCAGAGGAGCTTCCATGCCAGATTTGTCCCCGGGCTTCTGTCTCTTCAGATTCCACCCCAGATAGGGTGTGCATCAAAACACTTTGGAGTTCTTAGAAGCACTTGGAATTATCTGCTGGCTTCCCACCTCTAAAGAGACTGAACAGGTTATATATCCCCCTCTGATCATTTTTTTAAAATTTGTGAGTTTATTTTTTGATTATTACTCTAATTGAGGGCCATCATTAACATTTACTGGGTGAATATCAGGGAGGTCAACATTATGCACATTTGGGAGAGTCCTCTGCCATGAAGCATTGTTCTGTGTCCCATGTGACTTTTGTACGTCCAACTAGGCAGTTGTGAATTTGGAAAACCTCATGTATAATTATTCAGGTCCAAAGCCTAACTCCATTT
This sequence comes from Sapajus apella, assembly GCF_009761245.1. Taxonomy (NCBI): domain Eukaryota; kingdom Metazoa; phylum Chordata; class Mammalia; order Primates; family Cebidae; genus Sapajus; species Sapajus apella. The sequence continues at coordinate 914,669 of NW_022437021.1, read as the reverse complement.
TACATATAAACACAATGTATTTATTACACAGTTTTAATATACCTTAAATTTTCTAGGAATAAAACTTTGTACTTTGTTCAGAACTTTTTTTTAAAGTAACTTGTTCATTGTCTTAGAAATTTGCATAACTGTTAGAAAATTGTTCAAGGAATTTAGTTGTTTAAACAGCACATAAATCTTGGTTCATATTTGTAGTTGCTGAATTCAAAGGCAATTTTCCATCTAAAGCCAGCTTTTGACTGCTTCATTATGTCTTCCAATGTAGTTATTTCTAAGCATTTACATATTGAGATGCCTATCATTTTACTAAAAATCATTTTCTTTTTAAAAAATTTACATTATGCTTAAACCATTATTTTGGCTTAAAAATTAATGGGTGCCTATATGTTATATTGTCTGTGAATCTCATTTAAGGACAAATAAATGAGGCTTAACAAAATATTAGTTGTAAAAGGTGGCATTTGATCCCACGAGGTTGAGAAATACTGAACAAAAATGTGATTGAAAAGGCAGGAGTTGCAAGTATAGGTTGTGCTAAATGCCCACTGCCTATACATTGTACCTCTACTCAATTTAACTGAAGGAAAATTACAACAAATAGTTTAGCCAAGGGAGACCAAAAAAACAAAAAATGCTTTTGGGGTTAGTCATAAGTGCTTCAATATAAGATTTTCAGTTCTTTAGTTTTAAGACAGAAGTTTGTCAGTTCACAATACCAGAAGATCTGAAAGAAAAATAAAAACAAAACCCTTTGGGCTTCTCAGGCAGTAGGGAAAGGCTTCCACGTACCATCATCAGAAGACCATCATCAGTTAACCAAAGTCAGGTAAGACCAAACAGACCTCTGCTTCCCTCTATGGAGATATAACAAACTCTAGAGAACAAGGGCTATAAATAAGAAGAAAACAGATCCAAATTTTGATTCTTTACAAATAAAACTTTTCCTTTTTTAGGAATGAAATTTGGATATATGCTACAATATGGATGGACCTTGAAAATATTATGCTTAGAGAAATAAATCAGACACAGAATGATGAATATTGTATGATTTCAACTTACATGTGGTACCTAGAACAGTGAAATTCATAGAGAAAGAAAGTTGAATAAATGTTGTTAGGGTCTGCACGAAGGAGGGAATGGGTAGTTTATTGTATAATGAGTACAGAGGTTTTGTTGGGGAGTATGAAAAGGTTTTGGGTATAGATAGTGGTGATGGTTATATAACATTATGAATGTGTTTAGTGGTACTAAATTCCACACTTAAGAATGGCTTAAATGATGAATACTATGTTATGTATATTTTATCAAAATTTTAAAATTAAATGAAGAAACAAAGTTCTCCTTTTTTTTTTTTTTAAAGCTCAGCCTCCAAATACAGTTCTATTCCTGGAGTCTGTAGATTTTCTTTTTGCTTTCCTACTTACATTCTTCCTTTCCAACTCTGTGTATTAAGCTATAAACACCATTTTATTAGGAGGAAAAGAGAACAAGAAAGCCCTGTGAAGGAAACTTTCACATCATTGTTTACTTTTAGATCTTCAAATGCTGCTCTCAAAATAAAGCAGAAAAGATGACTGTTTAACATACCCTGAAGATTTATCATTATTTAAAATAAATTTTAATGAATTCAAAAGGCCTTAACACACTTCTTGGATTTTCTTGCCAGCTAGTCCTTTTGACAGTACTTTAATTTCTGAGAGCAGTTAGAGGCTGGAACTTGTGCTTGCCGACACAATCATACACACAATCACTTGTGTTTTGGCAAAATAAAAGTCATAAAAATAAGCCAATCTGCTTCAATATTGAATTTGGGAGTTTGATTTGAGTTTCTAGCTATTTTTTTAAAACTGAAAGTAGTTTTCTAATAATTATTATTTTTCCAGGTACATTTCCTTATGATCTTTCATTCTAAGAATGGATTTCCACCATGTATCGAGATAATCAGGAAGATACAAGTATAAACTGGGTCTGTAAACTCTTGTACCAGATTTAAAAGGTGGAGAGCCAGGCTGATTCATCCTCCTGTGATGCCCTCTCTCATGGAGCTTCAATCTCTCCAGCCCCATCAGTGACAGAAGTCACGGTTGCCGTGGGCCACATTATATTTTTAGATCTCTTATTTTATGGTTGAGAGACTGCTTGGAATGAGACATCTAGTTTCATAGTTCTATTACTCTGTGAAGGAAAATGCATGTCTCTAAAATGTTAGTCAGGGCTGTTACATCTCTGTGCTGATAGTCAAGATGCCAGTGGACCATTTAATATAGAGAGATAGTTGATGCTGAGTATTGCATGGAGCTGCCGACCTGGGCATTTCTATCACAGGTCAGAGGCCAACAGAAGCATATCAGCCTCTATCGGCCTCTAAATCATCTGGGTAGAGCAACAGAAACTTAAAAAAAAAAAACGAAAAACAAAAAACCTGACTTCTTGGAAACATCAAAGTATTTTTTCTTGTTTAATTTTATGGATACGACAAATAATAGTGTCTTTGTATTTTATCTGAAAAGTTAATAAAGTTTACTTCTTTAGAACTTGATCGAGTGAATAGTAAACAAAATTAAGCTGTCACTCTCCCTGGAGTACATCCAGTGCTGTCACATTAGGGAAACTTATTTCTCCTCGTGAGAACATAGCACTTGATGGCTTATGCAGGCTGAAAGAGCTAGAGGATAGAATAACATGATGCATTTGGAGCCATGTGTGATGGGAGAGACACGCAGGATCAGCTTTGTAAGTGTCTGTAATTTTAAGAACTAGAACAATGATTTGGGGGCTACCCTGCATGTCGCTGGGGATGGACTTAGCTCAGAAAGAGACTCTCAGAGGGAGAGAACAGGTATCTGGGATAGTGAAGGCAGGGCCTCACTTCTTGGGGAGGCAGTACTAAAATTGGAGGTGACATTGGGGAACCTCATCTGACCAAGGCATGCTTGGCCTGAACTGAGCAGATTTAATAAGTGCACAGGAAGAGCCTCATTAGCACAATAACAATACGTCTCTCTCCTTCCCGGATTCCATTTCTCTGCTGCTCCCTGCTTTTACTGACAGTTTCAGGGAGCAAAGTTATTGCAGAACACAAGGAGTCACTGCCAGGAGCAGGAGAGGTGATGGACCCAGCTAATCAAACAGCCTAACCCAGAGTTTGGAAAGCTGTCCCCATAATAGCATCAGACCTTTGGGGTAAACAAGTTAGCTCATTTGGAGGAAGAAATATTTATGATCAAACATGACAGGTATAAAACGCTGGGAGAAACAACTTTAAGGGCTATGAGAAAAAGTGGGACAGTTTACCCATGGGCATTAAAACGTTTTTTCTTCTCTTGCAGTTGTTGGCAGGAGATGGTTCTCACTGGCAAGACCCAGTTGTACTGTCTTTCCCTCATCCCTAGTAAAGTTGCTCTGGTCTGTGGCTGACGCTCTGTTGGACAGTCACCACTGACTATATTTCAAGTGGCATGTGGGGTACAGCTGGCAGGAGAACCGAGTTCTCTTGTGGTCAAGGAGCGTTTAAAAGAGCAGGAGAAAGAACAGCCACGTCAAGGCCCTGGCTTGTCCATGGGATGTTCCTTTGCCAGGAACCACGGGATGCCCGACCCCCATACAAGGAAGGCCACTTGGAGGAGCTGGCAGAAGAACCAGCCATCGGCAGACCAAAGGAAGCAGCTTATGTGGGTTTTTGAAGTGGCCACACTGCCAGTGTTACACAATGTGATATGACGGGAAAAAAAAAAAAGTGGTTTCTCATGCTCTTCCAAATTAAGATAGCATTTCTTTGACAAATTAATAAAAAATGAGTTTTTTAGAGTGAAGAATGATCTGGAGCAATGTGCCTATTAGCTGATGAAATAAGAGACACATGGAAGTTTGAAAAGGAAATGGATAAATTGCAGTTTCTTTTACTCAGCTCACTCTAAATGCTGAGACAGACAAGCCTGTTTCATCCTGGTCAAGAGCATGTGGTTTGATGGTCAGGGGATGGGCGAGGGAGTCAGAAAGTCTGGGTTGTATTCCCAGCTTTGCCACTGACTTACTGGGTGACCCTGACCAGTAGTTGCACCCTCAGTATCTCCATCCAGAAAACAGGGATTTAATGACAGCCCCCAGAAAGGAATGTTTGAGTAGTTTCTAGACATATGGGGCGTGATATTTTGAGGTCTCAGGCAGGCAAAGATGGCAAGACTTCCAAATTTAGTTTTCCTGCACAGGGAAGCATGGTTGAGAGCTTTTGGAAACAATTGGAGTAGGGAACAAAATAAATCCCCATAACTGTCAAAGGCAACCTTTGATACATGGCTTCAAAAACTCTCAAATCTCCAAAGCCACCTTGTCACCTTCCAAAGTTACATGCTATTGGATCCTGTAAATTTATTTAAAAACAATTTAAAATTAAATTCCATGGTACTGAGTCATCCCCTACCAGCCACTAAATACTAAGATGAAAATCTCCTGTGACATTTAACACAATGGCTGTTCAGAGGTCTTGCCTTAGATATTTTATAGACTTTTATATTTTGGTTTGCTACCTTCCATAAGAACCTTAAGAATCCAAAACACAGTTACACTTATTCTTCAGCCAGCAAACGAATAGTTCAGACTGGGAACAAGGACATTCATCTTTCCTTGGGTCTGATCTTTTGTCTGTCCTAAAGAGGTTCTTCCTTGTGAGAATCCAGGATGGTGCTGGGTAAACAGCAACTAATAAAGCAAGTGTCATGAAACTGCATTCTGATCCTGGCATTCCAATCCTGGTGAATAAGTAATTTAGTCTCTAGGCATCAATTTTCCTATTTGCAGAAGAAGGGTGTGTCTCGCAGCTTTATTTTTGCTGTCATACAACCCTTCTTCCAAAAGAAATATTATACATCATTCTAGGATGAAAAAGCCAGAGGAGAGGGATCTCAGCCCCTCTTTCCTATGCTGACAAGTCTGGTCAACAACTTTGTAAAACCCAGCATGAATACCACTGGTTAGAGTCCTTGAAGTCGTTTTTGTATATGAGAGAGTTTGTGGGTGAGAAGAGGGTGGAGGAATTCAGTATGTTTACAGCCAAGCAATGAAGGTTAGTGACTACTGTGCTGGATTGAGAGACGTCTATTTTTGGTTTTGGTCCAGTCAGTAAAAATAGAAGGTCTTAAAAGTTTGGATGAAAGCCACTTTGTAGTGTTTGATATGACCTTGCCTTATACCCACACAGACTCAGTATCGTTATTTTTGATTAGCTATAATATTCCATTTCTTAATCATTCTTGATGCATAAAATTAACTGTATTTTGTGCATATAATTTTTTCCTCACATGAGTAGTTTTTTTTTTTTGAGGAAAACAAAACTCTGATAAAATAAAATATTTTCTGTATTTATGAGCTACTTTTTCCTCTGAGTAAAAACAGCCCTTTATTTATTTATTTAATAAATTTTATGTATGTATGTGTGTAATGTATGTATTTATGTGTGTATGTATGTATATATGTCTCACTCTGTTGCCCAGGCTGGAGTGCAGTCGTGTGATCTTGGCTCACTTTGGTTTCCATCTTCTGGGTTCAAGCAATTCTCATACCTCAGCCTCCTAAGCAGCCGAGATTACAGGTGTGCACCACTATACACAGCTAACTTTTGTATTTTTAGTAGAGACGGGGCTTTACTATGTTAGTCAGGCTAGTCTGAAACTCCTGGTTCAAGTGATCCACCCATCTCAGCCTCCCAAAGTGTTGGGATTACAGGCGTGAGCCTCCACATCCGGCCAAAAACATCCCTTTAAAACTATGAAAGGTATACATGCTTACTGAAAAAATTACATAACATATAAAGTAGGCTGGGTATGGTGGCTCAGGCCTATAATCCGAACATTTTGGGAGGCTGAGGCAGGTGGATCTCTTGAGGTCAGGAGTTGGAGACCAGCCTGGCCAACATGGCAAAACCCCGTCTCTACTAAAAATACAAAAATTAGCAGAGCGTGGTAGCGCATGCCTATAATCCCAGCTATTAGGGAGGCGAGGCAGGAGAATTGCTTGAATTCAGCAGGCAGAGGTTGCAGTGAATCAAGATTGTGCCACTGTGCTCCAGCTTGGGCGACAGAGTGAGACTGTCTCAAACAAAACAAAACATAAAGTAGAAGGATGCATTCACCTGTAATCCTAGCCACCAGTTAACACCAATAACTGCTGTTAACATTTTGACATATTTCTTTGAAAGCTTTTTCTATGTATATACTCTCTTTACCATAATAGAAAACCATTTTTAAGCTGGTTTTCTTATTAAGTAGCCATTCCTTTATTCCTTTACTCCCTTAATAAATTTGCTTTCACTTTACTCAAAAATACAACCATTTAAAAAAATGGCTCATACATTTGAAAAAATGGCATCATAGTTTATGTTAACTATATATATATAGTGAAAATATACACACACACACAAACATTATTATTCATAGAGAAAAATAGATTTTATGATTTTTCAGTGGTCATACTGTATTCCAATTAATGAAGATATCATCAATTCTTTCACTGATGGACATTTAGTTTTCTCAACATTCACTTTTATAAACAACAATGTGATGAATATCTATGTGCAAATGTTTTAGTGTATGCATCCAATAGTTTCTATTGATGACATTTCTTAAAGTGAACACCTCAGTCAAAGAATACACATTTAAATTTTTAATATTGGCCATCAGAAATGTTGGTACAATCTATGTTAGTAAAATGTGTTATCTGGCATGGAAATATAGAGACAGTTTTGGGTTTCACTAGAAAACAGAATGGCATTGCCTGTTATAAATCCTTGTTTTTTGACTTTAAAATGCTTGGTCTTTGTTGGTAAAGGCACAAACTGAATGCTCTGAAAGAATAATTATTGACCAGAAAGGCTCCTTGAAGAAAAATATTTAGACAGCCAAGTAATTGGATTCCCAGCTGGAATAGTGGGTTTCTAAGATTCATGACTATTTTAAAACTCAAGGAATACAGATCCCTTATCCTTGATCACTGGGAATAATTTCCTCCCTCCCATTTTTTGGGGGCTTTAAATACTCACATGACCTATATTTGAAAATATGATTGGATACTGAGAAAAGTAGAGTAAAATTGATGTATAGCAGTAAAATGGTTAACCAGGAAGCAATTACAGCACAACCTATCCCTCTTCAGTTACAGTAGGCCCAAGAATGTCTCTGAAGGATGAAAATAAGTTGTTTGAGACCTTCACTTTGATTTTACTCAAGCGGGTAAGGAAGAAATACTATTATTTTTGTGCTGAAAATTGATGTACTGTACTGTACAAGGCTGGCCTGTCACTCATGGTGACAGCACAGACAAGGGGCCACTTTGATCTCTAAAAAGTAAGGTTGCTGGCAGGAGTCAGCGTGGATGATAGAGTTGCTATTCTAGATTTTGGGACCCAGACACTCCAGGCAAGAAGGAAAATGAATCCTAAGAAAATATGGTAGAAGTAGTTTTGGCAGAAACTATTCTATATAATAAACACTGTTTGAGGTACATGGGTGACTGTTTCATATTTCTAGAAACGCTGCTATCATTACCTCAAAATGTTATATCCTTTGCAGAAATTAGAAACCAAGGACTTCCAGTTTAACTTGAAACTTGTGACTCTTTTAATGATGGAAGTCAGTAAACACATTCACGAATAGCTACCCACAACTATTCAAATCATGCATGATTCTCTACTGAATACATGTAAAAGACAACAGATAAAACCCAAGAAGCTGCTCTGTGACTGTAGATGCCATGCACTGTGAGTCATTAACACATTTAATGAAAAATTATGGCTCATTTGAAACAAGTTATCAATCTGGAATTGCTGATAATGGGAAAGCAATATTTATAAATGGAATTAGACTTGGGCTTCAAGAATACACATGCTATTCTAAGGAAGAAATTGATTAATTTCTGCCCTTCCTCCTTACTCCCCCTCCTTTCCCCTTCTCCACCTCCTGGGAAACAGGTTTAAGTTTAAGCTGGGGCTTTAAATTAATATTAAAAAAACTTTTTGATGATGTGTATATTTTAACTACTAGGATGGGGCTCTAACAGAATATATAAACTCATTTCCCTAGACAATTTTAAATAGTGAGATTGGTATAATTGGTCTGGCTTGGTTTGGCTTTGCTTAAAAAAGAGAGATGAATGAGGGGATTCCAAAAACTTTTCAGTCTCTTGAGTCTGTGACTGTACTTTGGGCTTTGCCTCATTGGACTGTAAGAAAGTCTTGGGCAGTGGTCACCTGTCATCCTGACAGTAACCTCCATCAAGGAGAATATTTGTTCTAATAATGAATACATTGGGCTCAGTTTCTACTTTCCTTAATTTTCCCAACAGCCAAAGAGAGGCCTCTTGCTTCATTAATAACATTATTTATTTTCTCTTCCTGGTGATATTACTGTGGCCTACTTCATTTTAGAGGCTTGGCTCTATATTTTACAAATTCATTAATAATGGAAAATAAAAAAGACATTCATACCAAATAATTATGCCTAAGGAAATTCAAGCTTTCTTTGTATTTTAACTTGTTGGCCAGAGCCAGTCATTTGTATGTATTAAAAAGGCAGCTACCAACTATAATGATTGGTTGAAGGACATACATCAACACCCCATTCCTCTTTGACCTCCATGTATCTGTCAAATTGGCTAAAGATCTTAACATTAGGATCATCCTTGAATAGTCATTTTAAGGATTTAAGAGTTTGAATTTACATGGGATAAGAAACATTTTACCTGGTTAATATAGGAGGTTGGTTAATTTACATGGATATACCAATTGTCTTTTGGCAGCGAGCAGGGCTCAGAGGGAATCTGAAAGAAGGAACAAAACTAAAAGGAAGTCGATAAAAAAAGACTTGTAACAGGAATTCCTGCCCAGGTCCAATCCTGATGATTACAGAATGGCTTAAGGATGCTAGGTCTTACTTATTATACCTTGAATGCCTAGCACAGGACCTGGCACTGAATGAATGAATAAAGAAATGAATGTAGGGGTGTCAAGGTGAGAGAGTGTTTAATAAGCATTAATAGTGAAGGCAGCCTCATAAAAATGACAGTAGATGAATGGGGATTACAGGGGTGTATAGGGAATAAATTTTTAGAAATTTTTTTAAGAGCAACTCTCAAGGCCTGGAATTTGTGAACAGTCCCACAAACCAGTTGCCTCTCATGGGATTTACTATGTTTAGAAAGGGCCAGATCCTCTTTCATGGCTTTTCTGCCTGCACCCTAGCCCAGGGTGTTAGCCATATTTTCCTCATGGCCATTGCATGGAACACCATCAATAAACTCAGCCTCTGTCCAGTAGACGGTGCTGTTGTACTCCGGCCCTGCTGCTGATGGCATCCTTCTTCCTCATTAGTGGTTCATCACAGGATTTTATAATGAAAAGGTTCTTAGATGTTTGGGCAAAGGCTTCCCCCACACCATGCCACCAAACTAGATGCAAAAATATATCTTCACACGGGGCTAACCCCTCATGTCTTTTCAAAAAAGCACAGGGAAAAAAAAGAGAGAAAATATTCATGTTTTTCCTGTTCTGGGAAACAAAAGAAAACAAAACAACAGCCCAAATCTCTCAGGGATGAGGTCCTGACACCTTTGGCTGAATTAAGCAGCTGGGAGACAAGGAGGAGGTAATGGTGGTCAGGTAATCTCAACACTCAACCGCCATCCTGTTTTGGTAGAGGGCCCCAAGTAACACACTTGGTGGGAGGCCTGGGCTGAGCAGGATGGGTCTTCCCCCCAGGAGCCCAGGAGAACACAAGACCAATTGTGAGGCAAGGTGCAGGGGCTGCTGCAGGAGGGATCAGGCAGCAGCTGTCCCCAAATGCCCACTGCCAATGAGTCTACAGAGCAGCACTGGCTGTGGCCTCAAAGGGACCGAGGAAGCTGCCACCCTGGCCTGGGGTCAAACTGTGTGTGGTGACAGGGAAAGGAATGTGGACTTTGGCAGAGTGAAGAGCGGAAATATGGGAACCCAGGAGAAAAGCCACCTGGGCTTGTTGAAGCTTTACCACCAGCCAGGGAAGGCAATGTTTCTTGTCCCTCAAGATGTGGTTTAGGAAGCCCCAATCTGTTAGCTGCTTTGAGAAGTCTCCCTCTCTATGAGGTACCATCTCACTAAATAAAAGGAACTATTCAGTGCAGGGGAAAACTCACTGTTGGGTGCATTCCATAGAGAGTAAAGGCACATCAAAGAAAAAAGTCCTTTCACAAACACACAGATTTCTTCTTGCCTTGGATTGTTGTAAAACCAGTGTGCAACTAGGAATTACAGAACACTCTCAAAGGGAGAAATTACTTAGTGAAAATTTTTCATTACAACCATGAATGGTGATAAGCAGGTTGGATTAGGGACGGGTATATCTGGGCCTTTCACTTTTCCAGGTCTGATGAATTTGGATACATCACAATATCTCTGAGTCTCAGTTTCATTTCTATAAAACGGGATACTCATTCCTGTCCTATCTCCCTCACTAGGTTGAGCATTCTGAGACTCAGAGAAGTTCACTCATGTGGAAAAACAGCTTGTCAATTCTAAAGTTCCATGCAAGTGTGAAGATTTATATTAGCTAGGGATTAGATCCTTTTCCTCCCATCTCCAAAACACCTCTCTGCCACAGTGCAGAATACAGAAGTTTTACACACAGTAAATATTAAAAGGAACAGATAAAAAGACAAAAACAAAAATGCATGTGGTTATTAAGCAAACACTGCAATGGAATGATTTCACATTGCAGTGAACAAAAGGACATTTCCAGTATTATTCCCAATCCTACACAGTTGGTGTTCCAAAGGCCACGTAGTTGCATGTTACTGTAAAGCCCTGCATTCAACAATCTTGAATATTTAGCTTTTTCATAGCTTGACCTATTGTTTCTTAGCTGATTAGTACACTGGTCTGTGACCTTAGAAGGTTGAAAAAATAACGCTCCATCCAAGTTGTATTTACACAAAAAATAAAACAAAGACACATGTGAGCCCATTTATAAACCCTCAATGCTGATATGAAACTGTTCATGTCAAACCTGTTTCTATAGAGAGCAGAGCAAATAGGAATTAAAATATTATATAACTATAATATGAGATAAGATTCTAGGAAATATAATTAACTTCTATAGCTGACAGAAATGCTCTAGAAACTGAAAAAAAGCAGAAAAAATTGTAGTTAAAGACCTTAAGTTAAATACCAGAAAACTCCCCAAAGTGAGCTGCTTTAAATTCTTTTTATAACAAGACAGGATATAACCAAATGCTGATAGGCATCCATTAAAATAAGTCCAGAATTCTTTCCTGTATGTATTTTTAGTCTATGTCTACCTGGCTAAAAGGAATACAGAATTAGAATAACTGGCTGGTGAAACAAATTCACATAAGGGAACCAAATAATCATTCAGTTCAATAACTGAAAGCAGATATAAAAACCAGGTTTTTTGGTTTGTTTTGTGCTTCCCCTGCTCCTCATTGTCCCACTGCCCAACAAGAACAGTTTCAATCACTTATCTCCTGTCTGTCTCTGCTTTATGCATCATTGCTATACCCTGCATGACTGAAATGGTCACTGGGACTGGGAGTGCAAAGGAATTTTGAAGGTAAAACTATAGGAGCTATTAAAAACAACCTCTTAATCACAAAATCCAATTCAACCTCCAAATAACATGTAGAGTTAGGAGGAGAGTTAATTAAACAGCCAGCAGCATGATGAACTGTTCTGCAGCCCCTTAAGTCAATGCAAATGTTTACAACACAAGGCAAGGAAGAATAGAATTCAAAAAAGGATTGCACATGACCTGAAATTTATGTACAAATAGAAGGTAAAACATAGTTAGAGAATGCATGGATTATGGTATACTTTCTGATAACTTACTCATTTTAATAGTTTTTGAATTGAATTTAAAAACATTAATGCTGCTTTTATTCAGTTAAAAAAATTATTGTTCAGACTGACATTTTGATCTTCATAAAAAAGAAAAAAATCTAGGACCTCTTTCATGCTCAACTTCAGGATGGGTTTATTTTCTAGTCATGCTGAAAGGCTTTATAGTCATGCCGTTTAATGTTTTTCTTGGATGATGTCCGAAGTTCTGCTGCTGCCCTCTTAAGTGCAAGGTTGCCTGAACTGGACAAATATTTAATATATTTCTCCTGAATAAATTTACCTTACTCAGCTCTTAAAATGTGCATACATAATAAGTGGTATCATAACATGCTCCATGATCTCATTTAAATTTGATTTTTAATATGAATTGGGCATTTCTGTAACACATTATGAAATGTGCTGATGGTACAAGAAAAGAGAAACCAGAGCAATAGTGAAGGCAGGTATGGTAAACAAAGCTCTTATGATCCTGAAAATCCTCTGAGTTCAGATGCAGCAAACGTGGAGTGGGATCCTATGTGCCATGACAGGCATCACACCAGACTCAGTAATGACTTCTCACTCAACTAGCCTACTGTATGTTGTTGATTTTTTTTTTTTTGAGATGGAGTCTCACTCCCATCATGCAAGCTGGAGTGCAGTGGCATGATCTCTGCTCATTGCAACCTCCACCTCCTGGGTTCAAACAATTCTCCTTCCTTAGCCTCCCAAGTAGCTGGGACTACAGGCATATGCCACCACGCCTGGCTAATTTTTGTATTTTTAGTAGAGATCAGGTTTCACCATGTTGGCCAGGCTGGTCTCGAACTCCTGACCTCAGGTGATCAACCCATCTCGGCCTCCTAAAGTGCTAGGACTATAGGCATGAGCCACTGCGCCCAGCCTGTTGTTGAATTGTTATCTCTATTTTACAAATGAGCATTCTAAGACTCAGAGAAGTTCAGTCATTGGCAAAAGTTAGCAGGTGAAAGGCTGTATTTGAACTCTAATCTTCTGATTTCATATCTAGGGTTTTTTCCATTGCAGCTTGCTCTAATAAATTGAATTTGATAAATTTATTTTTTTACATAAAGTGTTTTTGGTGTTTTAAAAAAATTACAGTAATATCCCTCACTCACATCTTAAAACAAATAAATATGAGGCACCAGGAAGGCCAAGAAAAGAAAAAAAGAAGATAGGACTAGAAAAAGATGAGGTCGATAAGACACTAACATAACCAGAAAGGATTCCAATAAAACAATTTTATTTGTAACAAATCAAACAGTGCTAGATTGAGCATAATGTCACCTGACCTGCAGGTGGCACATTAGCTTCTGCTTGACCAACATAAGCCTGGGCATGATCTCTTAACTCTGCTGGCCAGCAAGGAACTCAAGACCGACAGACTTAACACAAGGATCATCTTTTTGCCTAAGTAGGGAAGGTGATGTTGCCCAGGGATGTGAAACAAGTGCCTTCTCTCTTGATGGTGACCTTTTGGAGCCTCGGGGAATGACACTCCTAGTTCCAAGTGGCCCAGCACTCTGGACAGGCATGAGAACAGGAGAAGGAACCAAACACGTAAACTAATCTAATAAAAACAAGAACTAAAATATCAGTAGGACTTATTTTCTTTAGAAGAGGCAGTTTGGGATGGTGAAAAAAAAGAGAAGTTACCTCAGAGGACTGGCAGGCAGCACACCTGGGTTTTAGTCCAGGGTCTTTCACCAAGAGCTGGGTGAGTCTGGGCAAATTACATTGCTATTTTGGGCTTCCATTTTTTTCATATATAAAATGAGGAGATTTAATTTCCTGATTTACTCTCTTTCCCAACTCCCATCTCTCTCTTTAAGGCATGTTTTGCCATGGGCCCCTAATTTGCCAGTGGATCCAAAGATTCAGGACTGAGGTAAATCTAAAACCTTTGCTCATTGGGGCATTCCAAGGTTTTGGGGACAAAAAGGTACCTCTGCCTCAAATGTTGACTGGCAAGTTTTCTTTATCCAGACGATCCTGGTTTGACTGGGTCAACAATACTATTTTTGAAAGAACTGAAAATTTTATGAGCTTTCCCTCAACATGGGCTCAAGGAATGCTTAACATAAAGGCAAAAATATTATGGAGCTGGAGAAAGAAAAAAAGGGACCTTCTATAGACAAGACTGACAAAAAGGGACCTTCTGTAGACAAGACTGGACTGACGTCCAACAGAAGTCCTCTGATGAAGACAGAAGGGTCAGTGGAAACCAGAGAAAGATTAATTCTCTATTCAATAAACTGGATGCTTGTCAAATTCAAGACTTCGTGCTGGTTAGTTATAATATTCTTTTACAGATAACTTTCTTCAAGAAGTTTTATGTTCAGAAGTGATATAAAAATATACATAAGTACAATAATATAGGGTAAAAACGTTGTTTCATTAGAAATAGAGGTAGAGATAAAAGTGCTACTATGACTGTAATGATAAAGGCACAACACCTGATGATGATAAAAAATATTAGAAAATGAGATTTGAACCGCAAGTATAATAAAAGTGTACAGAAGGGAAGCCAGGTGAAGGAAGTTAAAGATAGCCCCAACCATAAACTGTATGAATTCTGTTTAGTGTTCAACCTCAAGAAAAATCAGAATTTAAAGATCCTCTAATCTTCCTGGGACCCAGATCACTCTTTTTATTAGTTTTCTTTTTAAAATTTCTCCAGCTCTATAATATTTGTGTCTTTATGTTAAGCATTCCTTGAGCCCATCTTGAGAGAGCTCATAAAATTTTCAATTCTATCAAAAACATTATTGGTGATCCAGTGAAACCAGGATCATGTGGATGAAGAAAAATTGCCAGTTGATACTTGAGGAAGAGGTACTTTTTTCCCCAAAAGCCTTCGAATGTCCCAATGAGCAAAGGTTTTAGATTTACCTCAGTTGTGAATACGTGGGATGCAGCCTGCCATTCCTGAGTTCTGGATTGTTTTGTGGGTGAAAGCAGAGCTTCTATTCTGCCATCGTCGAGCTATTTTGGTCATTTGGTCATATCAAGGCTTTATGAAAGATAGCTAAATAGTGTTGCAATGACATACGGAAGTGATTAAAAGCTTAAACATGTCACACAAATTCTAATTTACTTCGGGAATATGTTTGAATGAAGGCTTTGTTTTTTTTTTCTGTCGTCTAAAGATGGACCAGATGCAGGTGTTATAGTGGTAAGAATCCAGGATTTGAGATCATGTTCCAGCTCTAGAGCTCACTCAAATTAAACTTGATCACATCACTTACCACTTTGAGACTCAGCTTCCTTATCTGTAAAATGGGGTTTATAAAACTTGCGTCTACCTACTGGATTCTATGAGGATCAAATTAAATGAGGTCACATTTAAGTCAGCACTTTCCTCCTCATGGCAGAAATGTATCTTGTGCATCTTTATTTTTTTAAACCCTATCCCATAATATTGCATATTCCAGACACTTGATAATTTATGTTCAGTTGTGTTTCTCTTTAAATAAGTCACACTGGGCATTGCTGTGGCCTTTTATGTGAACGTGGATTTGACTGCCCCAGTTGGCCCATCATACCAGATCAAGGTGAGCTTCTCTGATGAAGAACAGTATAGTATTTCTCAGCTGGAACCATTAATGTTTCCACTATATCACACCATTTTTCTGTGGTCGCCATTCATCAATACACACACAGTGTCATTTGTCATATAAAAGGACTTTCCATTCAAGAGCCTAGGGTCTGTTCTGTGTTAGCTAGGCACTATCCACCATGGGGCAGCTTAGAACACTGCTCAGCAGGAAATCATGTTGTAAATGATTTGTTTTATTTCAGTCTTGTCATCCTATGTAGCTCTGCACTGCTTTATCCAGGAGGTGGAAAAAGCTTTGAGAGTGAGTGGCCAGAATCAAGTGGCGTTCTCTCACTTCATCCCTTTTGGCACATTTTCTCTTGGACAAATGCAGTGGACATTTTGCAGACCTGCTAATCTCAGGAAGACAGAAGTTTTTAGAAGATCACTCTTCATATTTAGGGGTAAGTGGCAACGGGGAGGAAATGCTCACTACTGTTTGGGTCATGTTTTCTTAGCTTGGCAAAGAATTATAACTTAATGGGATTGATTAATGACTCACGCAGGAGACACAGTCCAGTAGTTTGGGCTTAATGAGACAGAGTGCCTATTTTGCTTTTCAATCTCTCAAGATCTTTAGCAACTGTAAAATAACTACTTCCCTAGTTTACTTTTGGGAGTAGATTACACCAAAGAAATACTATTTCCATAGTCTTCTGGAGAATGTCACCTCCCAAAGAATAGTATGTCTGATTTCATAGAGATAGCAGGCCTTGAGCATTTAAACTCTCTTAAAATGCTTTCTGAAACTCTATCATTTGATTTGATATTTGCTTGTAGAACATTTCATCAGGGAAGAATAGACTGTTAGACTCATTTAATGGAGAAGTCTGCAGATTAGACTCAGGGTGGAACACCCAGAGCTTTGGTGCCCCTCATTCAACCTTGGCATACTCTGTCATGACGATTAGGTGAGTTTCTAATGACCCTTCCAGAGTCCCTTCCTAGCTAAAGTATGTCTCTTAAGAGTAGGAACTAGATCTTACTCATATTTTGGTCTCTCTATTGATAGTGGTTCCATATGTTAGTTGCCACTGTCAATGAATGTTTTACTCATCAATATATACATTTATGCAACAAACAACTGAATACTTTTTAGGCAAAAAAAAAGCCTCATATGTGAGCCAAACCAAGCCCCTGCCTTCAGGGAGCTTGCTCCCTAGTAGTAGAGAAAGCAATTCATGACAAATCAAATCAACTTCAATATTGTATTAGGTTGCTATGCATGCTATGAAAAAAATGAAAAAAAGATTAAAGGGATAGAGATCCGTAAGGAGTTCTGTTTTAGATCAGGCAGCAAAGAAGTGCCATTCAGAGGAAGTGATATTCAAGCAGAGGTCTGAATGGAGAGGGGAAGAGAGCTGTGCAGATGGATATCTAAGGGAAGTGTATTCCAGACAGATGGACACAGCAAGTACAAAGACAATAGGAATTTTGGCTAAGAAACTGGTCTCTGGAGTTGGGCTGGTTGGGTTCAAATGCTGGCTCTGCCACTCAGCTCTGCATGAACAATAGTCATGATGATAGTTGGTGTTCATTAAGTATTTACCATGTGTCAGTTAGAATGCTAAGTCCTTTACATGGTTCTCTTATTTAATTCTTATTTATTTCTTTCTTTAATAAATAGAGGTAGGGTCTCACTATGTTCCCAAGGCTGGTCTCAAACTCCTGGCCTCAAGTAATCTTCCCGCTTCAGTCTCCTAAAGTGCTGGGATTACAGGCATGAGCCACCATGTTCGGCTCTCTCTTGTTTAATTCTCACATCAATCTACAAAATCAGGATAGTTATGAATCCCATTGTAGCAACAAGAAAACGAGGCAAAAAGAGCTCAGTGAAGAGTGGTGCCAGGATTCAACCCTTGCAATTTGAATCAAGAGCCAATAGTTTTAACACAAAATAAAATGTGGGATGAGCATAGCCAGATGTGGGAAAGTTGGGACATTTGCACTTTGTAGTTTTCCCCTCTCCTGCCAGTGACCTCCTCTCCTCCAGCCCTGCTTAGCCTTCTGAGGTGGTTTGGGAGGGGTGTACCCATGCATTACCACCTCTTGTTCTGGACCTTTCCCTACAAAAATCATTCCTGGTTCCCACCCCTTCCTTGGAGAACAGCCATTTTGGTCTAAGGAAACTGTCAAGGGAGGCTCAGCAAAAGTGCCAGTAAGAATTGTAACTTAGCAGAAATAGCAAAAAATGATAAGTCTTGGCTCTGCAAATAAGAAGTTGTGAGATCTAGGCCAAGTCATTGGCTCTCTGAGCCTCAGTTTCCTCCTACATAAAATGGATTGACATTATTTCTACCGCCTATCTCATCTAATACTATTTCTCCTGTGCAAATCAAATGAGGTCATGTGTGGTAACATAAAATATACAATAAAATATAAGTCATATACACAGCCCAGCATATTATATATAGTATGCATAAAATATACAATAAAATACAAGTAATATTTATAGCACAGCATATTTTATATATTTTATAAGCACAGAATATTGTAACAGATTTGTAAACATATCCTGTGATATTTAACTTCTTGATTATCAGAGTGTATCACTGTGACAAACTGCTGTCCCTATTTTATATTTCCATTTCTGGCGTCATGACCTCCTACGCCTTCCAATTCTTCAAATTTCATTTCTCAGGACAGTAAAATGTTACTTGGACTTTCACCAGCAGTTTACTCTAAAACTGTTGCTTCTCTAAACTAGATAAATTAGAGCAGTTTGTACCTTTTGGAATGGAAGCTATTTGACTGTAATTTATACCACATGTATTTATTTTATTGTAGGAATAAAATAACAAAAAAACTCAGTTAACCAGAATGTTAGGAGGAACAAGAGGTTTTAAATAACGAATTCTTGGTTAATTAAAAGGCAAAAATGAATTAGAAACTGCTTCCTCTTTTTATACTGTAGGATATATGTTTTAAATCCATCATTTACTGCTCTGACTTAGCAGGTAGGGTACAGTGAGAGTACAGTGTGTGTGTGTGTGTGTGTGTGTGTGTGTGAGAGAGAGAGAGAGAGACAGAGAGAGAGACTGTTTTATGGAAAACAGATTTGACATTTCGAGCATCTCTGCTCAGTGTACAACACCTATGCAGTCATAGGCAACATAGGAAGTTGAGTTAATGATAGAATGACCTTAGGACAACAAACCCTTGGAATAGGGAAGACTCATTACAAATTCAAAGGATGTTAAAAGCTACATAGTGGTTAATGGCTCAGGCTCTATGCCAGTTCACTTAGGCTGGGATCCTGGAGTGGTTACTTAATAGCTCTGTGACCCTGGAGAAGTTACTTAACTTCTCTGAGTCTCTAATTTCCTTAAGGGTAAAAGGATATTAATAATGATACCTGCTTCATAGAATTATTCAAGAAAAAGCAGTACCTCATACATAATAAAAGTGCCCTATGAAGGTTGGAGTTATTGCTGCTGTTGTTGTAATGAACACTTACTAGGTCTTTAACAACTCCATGAAGCAGGTACTGTTATTATCTCTGTTTTACAGCTGAGCCAGTTGAAGAATAGACATGCTAAGTAACTTGCCTGAGATGCATTGGTACTAGCTGATGTGTACCCAACCCACATATGCCTGGCTCCAAATACATGGTTCTAATCACTATCCTAAACTGCCTTTCTTGTTCTCAATCCTTATCATAGACCTTATTTGTCATTATTTACCTTACTTCCTTGGTTTAGAATGAACAATAAACATTTATGAAATGGAATGGTCCTGAACAATCAAACTCTGAGATGGGATTGCTTGATTCCCTTTAATTGAGGTTTTTTTAGTATAATATATTAATAAACATGCCACTTTAAATAAATCACATGTTGGGAGTGGTCTTGAATAAATTATTCTAAATTTAATATTTCTTTGGCCTCAAGCCAACTAAAGTCATCATAAGATATGCCTTAAAGGATTTTATTCTGTTGGCTTTGGAAACCTTTTTTTTCAGTTAATGTGCTATTTTCTTGGAGTGCATTCTTCTAGAGGTCGAGGGTAGACTCTGAGTGAGGTTTAGAGCAGTTCACTCTTGCCTGGGTGCCTACTGACATTATTCTATGTGGATAATGAATCACTTGACATATGGCCCATGAAGGTGGGAGAATATAGTAGAGAAAGACAGGCACAATCAAGTCTACCTTTTTCAGAAATGGCAATGGGTCATGGCTGCATTTTAAAGAGAAGGGGAACATTACTTTTTCATTTAAAAGTATAAAACTGTGACTCATGCTGGAATTCGTCCAGAATGTTGGTCAAATAACCAGATTGACACCTAAAGCTAAAAAATTAGTGTAGAAAGCTGGAATGCAAGGACAGACATATAGGAAGCTTAGGTTCATTGGAAAAATGTGAACAAGTTAGAGAAAAAGAATAAGAAAAACAGAGAGTGTAACATTAAAAAAAAAAGAAGTGCCTTTAAAATGACTCTTCTGATTTCCTAAGATAATCCTAGGAACATCAAACTCCCTACCCAGCAAATTGATGGGATATCCAAAGAAAACCAACCCCTCCTTGTAAACAAAGTGGAAATTTCCTTCTTTCCAAAAGGGCCCCAGTCCCAGCCATAGAAGAAGCAAAGAGGCGAAAACACATTTCTGCCTGAAATGACCTCCTATTTTAAGAAAAAACAACAGCCCCAAAAGAAGGAAAGAAAAAACAAAGCTCCACCCAGAAGGAAATTGTATGTAAACAGCCCAAAAAGAGACCAAGACCTAGAGGGTTGGAATACTGAAATAAGCTATGAGCGAAAGGCATGATTAGCCTCTGACAATGTCAGAATCTGAACTTTGCAACAACTGCTTTGTGATTGACAAAAAGGGGTTGGGGGTGGGAGGAACCAGACAAAAGCAAGCTGGTTGAAAAGTCCCCTTTGCAGCATGAAAACTTTGATCTTTGAAGTTTGCCTATTTTTTTCAGGCCTCTGCTAGTGTGTAACCCAGGGAAGATCAGCAGCCACAAAATGTTGGCTATAATTTTCTGCAATTTGTCACATGCCCTCTGTAAGCCCTGGTGAGATGGTTTTCTTTTGTTTTTAAACTTCGGATAGTGGCAAGGTGGTTCAGGCAAGACAAGAGCAAAGTGAAATCTTCCTTCAATTCTCCTAAGCCTGGGGGCTACATTAACAAGCAGGTGCCTTTTTATTTTTTTCTGAATATGTATTTTGTTTGGCTTTACATGGCATCAATTTCTCCCCCTTTTTTTGGATCCAGCATTTAAAAATCAAGAGATTCCAAGTAAAAATTTGCTTTCATTTACTCTTTAAAAAAATCTGGTGACACAAGTCCCTGATTCCTGTAAGGTAACATCTTCTGAAGCTGAGCACCTACTGCCCTGTGCTGGTAGGGCATGCACTTGACATTCCTCCCCTTCCCATTCTGCTGGCTCCACTCGCTTTTGCCACCTGTTTGCCTTGTCTGTGCGAATTTGTGTTGGGTTCTTATTTTTAAATTAATTAATTAGTTAATTATCTTTTTTTGAGATGGAGTCTCACTCTGTCTCCCAGGTTGAAGTGCAGTGGCGTGATCTTGGCTCACTGCAACCTCTGCCTCCTGGGTTCCAGCGATTCTTCTGTCTCAGCCTCCCAAGTAGCTGGGACTACAGGCATACGCCACTATGCCTGGCTAATTTTTGTATTTTCAGTAGAGATGGGGTTTCACCATCTTGGCCAGGCTTGTCTCGAACTCCTGACCACACGTGATCTGCCTGTCTCAGCCTCCCAAAGTGCAGGGATTACAGGCATGAGCTACCATATCCAGCTGTGTTGGGCTCTAATCTGATTCATGTACATCTTTAGGGTTATCTCCTGTTTAATCCAGGATGGGATCAGCCTGCGAAGAAAGATTCTAAGGCTGTTCTGGGTTTGGCATGTGAGTTATGATTGGTTTCTGATGTTCTCTTTAGGCACAGAAGGAGTGGGTGGCAGCACATATGCCCTGCGTCTGCCTGGTATGATTAGTGAGATCTCTGTTTAATCCTGTTTTAACCTTGCCTTTAGATATTCTTAGTGTAACTTTTTCCCCTCAAACATTCTTGAAATCTGGTTGTGTTTATTTCATCTCAAAACCTTTGAACAAAATGAGATTCCATATGTAATCTTGTAGACTTTCTAGACATCTCAATATGCCCAGCCTCTTTTCAGGGTCACTCAACCATTCTATAAGCAGTTCTTGGTAGAATACCAACAAAATCCCAATATGAGAGAAGTAATGCATTGATTAGTAGTAGCATATGTTTTAAGATGGTATGTGAAGCAGTAGCCACTACTGTGGCCTCTGTCTGTTTATCTATCTAATTTAATCTAACCAAATGTAATCTATCTATCCATCTATCTATGAATCATCCTTCTATTTATCTTATCCATCCATCCATTCATCCATTAGTTTTGTAGCCATTTTTTGGGACTCCCAGCTGCCTGTCATAGGAATGAGGCCTACAGGTAATCTCACCTCTTCTGTAAGTGGCTTTCACATCCTCATCATAGTTCCCCACCTACTGCCCCTTGGCCAGCCCCTCCATTTCAGTAGAAGCCAGTATGCAACCAACACTTTCACATAAAATGGCCTGCCAGAAGTCCAGAGGCAGGAACCTCAGTGAACTGCTTTTCAAAGGTCTCCGACCCTTAAATGAAACCTCTTTGGTGGTTTTAGGGATTCTGTTGTTGGAGCCACAAGGACCCTTAAGAAAAATACTTGGAGCGAGCTGGTCCCTGCCATCATTGAAACCCAAAGGGAGGAGCTCCACGGGTGAGGGGCTGCTCCCTAGATGTCTTGAAGTTGCTTGTATTTCAAAAGAATTCAGCTTACCACCACTGTGGCTTTTAGCCTCTCTAATAAAGCAGTTTTTAAAAAGCTAAAAACGTAATCTGCCTTTTAAATCTGCTCTTCCTGCTGAGTCTAAATGGGGTTGCAGCAAAATGACTGGCCAGCATTAGAGTTCTCTGAAGTCAATCAGCTGAAATGGGGTTGCTTGGGGGTTTAAAATATATTTGAAAACACTCCAGGGGTGGTGAAAAATAACTGAACAAAGGCGAATTACATGAAAGGAAGAAGCAGGTGGAGGTTTATAAAGCTAAGGAATCACTTGTATATTTTGGAAACATTAGAAACTGAGACAGCCTTGCTGACCTTAGAAGTTCATCTATCTGATCATAAAAACGTTTTTCATTTGGCTTTAGAAAATGATTATGCTAATGAAGATGGTTTCAAATACACAGCCGGAAATAGCCACGGATATGCAGAATACTTGAAAAAATACCCAAGTACCCAAAGAAGAACTGAGGCTAAAACAGGTAACAGGTGAGGAGGTGCATTACTGGGATGATTTCTCAGTAGCTTTGAGTGAGGCAGCATCATACATTTTCTTCATTTTAACGAAAAGGTGGGAGAGTTCTCTAAGAGTTGACTTTTTTTGTGAGGCCAATTCTAGTTTTGTATCTCTTGGAAAAAAATCAAGATTAAAATTACCATGGAAAAAGAAATCTATAGATGATAAATTGAAGTATTTTTATGAAGACAAGGTTAAGACTGTAGCATGCACTGCATTATATTCTTAATATGTTAACGTCTATGGATTAAGGTCACTTAGAATAAGGATGACCTGTGGGGAAGTAAGTGTAAAATGTGAGTTCTACAACAAAAATACAACATATCTGATAGGGCAAGTTTTGCTACCCTCTACCCCCACCCCGGGACAATTCTCTAAGGCACTAAGAAAGGAACAAGACCAGTTTCCCAGTAAATTTGCCGGTTGGATTATATGAGCTGCTTTAAAGTTTTACTTGGCCAAACTGAATTCCACACTTAGGAGAGAGGATAATAATTTAGTTGTGTAAAATATACTGCCAACAAATAAATCTCTATGCAAGAGGGTCTTTGACATTACCCTTCCTATACTTTACTCCATATGGAATATATAGAGTGGATAAAATTGCCAGAAGTTCTTGCTGTCTTTGTTGGATAATGAATTGAAGGCATAAACTTGAAAATACAGCTTCTGCCAGCACACAATTTCTTGTTACCCTTTGAAGGCCAATGTGTGTGCTGAAAGAAATGCCTCAAAACACTTGAGAAGGTGGATGCATATGAGTAAATTGCAAGGGATTGGAGGCATCGGTTTGGATAAGAATGGAAAAATTCAGATATTTCGCCAAGCAGTTCCAAACAACTTTGATCTGGATATCTCAGGAGAATAAGCTTGTGCCATTCCAGCATTTTATGGTTTTGGCCAGGCAAAGCGTATAGTAAAGAAATAAATACAAAATAAACCCCAAAGTTTTTAATGAGTTTTTAGAACTTCCACTTCTGGCTGCAAATGGGAGACAAAAGGCAAATAGATATTGTTTTAAAAATGCTAAGCCAGGCTTTTTCTAACCTCAAAAAAACATTGGGGTTTGATTAGGTTCACATTTGGGGCAGGTTTCAGGATAGTGTTTGTTCTAGCAACTTCCTCCCCATCTCTGTGGAAAGTCTGTTGGAGTTTGTTGTGGTTCTGGAAGCCATGCTCTGAAGGCTCTAGGCTGGGGCATCCAATCTGTTATTTGTGCCTCTGCCCACACTTCCTTCACTGTGTTTCTTGGAACTGTGCTTCCCTCCACTGCAGGAGCTTGTACATGACTGAGAGGAACCCACATCCCTTCTCCTCCAACATTTTATGGTAGAGCCTCTGCTTATTTCTTACCTTCAAGCATTTCCAGGGTGTCCTGGACCCCAGTGCCTTCAGATGGGTGGCTGTCCAATCCCTGCCTTTAGCTGAGCTTCATTCTGCTGCTCTAAGCCTTACCTTGGGTCTGGGGGTATTTCTTATGTTCAACCATCAGGTTCTTTTGGTTGTATCATTCATTCAGCTCTGGAAATCCACCACTTTCTGGGATATATCTTCTAGAAGGAAAAATTATGATGTCTGCTGTGAAATAAAAGGGAGACCAAAATAAAATTAATGTTTTGTGAGAATCTAGTTATGTTCTAGGCATTGTACCAAATACTTTATATTGTATTTCACTTAAAGTTCACATTAATATCCTGGTGTCTTGAAGATAAAAAGAGATCATCCACGTAAAACACTCTCTACAAGGCATGGTGCACAGTAAGGACTCAATGAATTATTATTATTATTTCTTAAATTCCTTCGTAGGAAGGAATTTATTAATCTGTGCATTTTAGTTAGGGTCTCCAAAAGGTCTTGTTATTTATAGGGCTTGATAAATGTTGGTTGAATGACTGAATGAATGGACTTTTGCCAGAAGCATCTTACTACTCTTGTTGATTTTTTGGTTAAAAAGATATGATTTAATAAATTAATTTATGTCTCTTTATAAAACCATAGTTTTGAGGACTCTGATATCAAAATTGTCCAGATAAGGCAACAATTTTCCCTAATTTTATCGTTGTTTATTTTTCTTCATCTTATGTTATTATCCCTAAATTTTAATGAGCTGTATACTTCTTATGCTTGGATGAAATACAAATATATTACTTAGATATCATTTTTGATAAACCCAATCAGAAAATACAATGTTTTGCAGACATAGAAACTAGCTTAAAATCAAGCCATGGGAATACAAAAGTAAGAGCGTGAGAAAACAGATTGTTTCTTGAACAAAAAAGAAAAATTGTAATTGAGAAAGCCAGCATAGGCAAATAATGCAGGGACAGTAATAGGTTGGAATGAAATTCTTTTTTTGAGATGGAGTCTCACTCTGTTGCCCAGGCTGGAGTGCAGTGGCATGATCTAGGCTCACTGAAACCTCTGCCTCCTGGGGTCAAGGATTTCTCCTACCTCAGCCTCCCGAGTAGGGGGGACGACAGACACATGTCACCACACCTGGCAAAGTTTTGTATTTTTAGTGGAGATGAGGGTTTCGCCATATTGACCAGGCTGGTCTCAAACTCTTGACCTCAAGTGGGCCACCTGCCTCGGCCTCCCAAAGTGCTGGGATTAGGTGTGAACCACTGCACCTGGCCTGGCAATTCTTAACTGTCAATGGGTAATATAGAATAATGGAAAAGCTCAAATCTTTGAATCTCTAGCACTTCACCTCTCTGGACCAGTTTTCTCATCTGTGAAATGAAGTCATGTAAGGTTATCTCGAAGACTTCCTGGCCCTAACACTAACATTGTATGATTTTATTTAATAATAATAACTTATATTTATATAGCTCTTTAGGCCTTCAGAAACTCTTTCATACAGCCCTATTTAATACAGGGCTATTACACTAGTAGGTAAATGTTAGAATATTTGAGAAAAAAGAAATACAAAAGTCTAATCTATATATTATTAATAAAAATGTGATTCACCTAAATCTATTGAATAGTCAATCACAAATGTCAGAATTAAACTTATTACTTAGTCTCCCAGAATATGAGAATGAAAGAATCTCAGAAACCATGTAGTCACCTTCTTCATTATGGATGATGAAAGGTGAAAGAATAGGGCCAAGGTGGCTTGGCTCCATGCTGAGATCTTCAGACCTCCAAATGGGTGCTCTTCACATGACATTGATTTCACTGGGTTGATTGCTTGCTTGATTATACTGACAGTCCATGCAACGCAGGAAATCTCCTGGGCAAAGCAGAGAAATAAAAGTAATGATGAAAGACATTAAGAGTCAAAGAATAATTTTGCTTAAAAAATGTTTAAGAAACATAAGTGATTGCTGCTTAGTATCATTTTTGTCTTACCAAGATTCTAGATCATTTATCATTTACAATCAAGGAAAAAACCTAGTCTTTATGTTTCTTTTTTTTTTTGCCTCTTTTCTCCCCCCAAATCTACTCCAAGAATGTTAGTATTTACATCTTTACCTACATTCTCTTGAACATACATGGTAACTTTGTAAAATGGATTATAGAATTGTTTGTCCTAATAAATTAAATATTAATTTTAGAAGTTTTTAAAGACTAATGTTACACTAGTTCTGAATTTATCCTCCAGAGAGGCAATGCTAGGGATCAGAACTTTTTAATCCTTCATTTATTTTTATGCTAGAAAACTAACATAGTTTTATGTGCTGACATTTAAAGTTTGAATGGCAGCTTAGTGTAATTTTCAAGATTTCAACATAAGAATCTATTTCATATTTTTTAAAAAGACTGCAAAATTACTTCTCTTTTTGGGTATGATATAGTCTCATTGCAGCTTGGAGTTTCTGTTTTAAAAAGTCTTTTGTAGAATTCATGTGCCAAATATCAAACGAGGTGTCAAACTTTGTAAAAATACAAATAAATTAGTTTTTTCAAGTTTATTAGCATATAGAGACAGAAGTCCTGTGGCACACATTTGAATAGTAAAAATTTTACAGAGGTATTAATGCAAGAGACACTTATCAACTCTCTAGAATGTACAAATCACCAGGCTGGGTGCTGTGAGAGATTATTTCTACTTAAAAGCTTATTATGATCCAGTACATCAGGGGTCAACAACATTTTTTGTAAAGGGGCAGATGGTGAATATTTTTCGCTTTGCAGGCCATGTAATCTCTGTACTCAGATCTGCTACTGTAGAATGAGAGTAAGAGAATGAGGGTAACCATAATCTAATACAGCTATCTGAATGAATACTGAAACTTGTGTCAAACTATTTTCATGTCTTACAAAATATTATTCGTTTCAATTTTTTCAACCATTTAAAAATGTAAAAAACAATTCTTAGTTTGTGGGCCACACAAAAACAAGCAGTGGGCCAAATCTGGCCGGCAGGACCTAGTTTACTGACCTCTACAGTAGATGTGTAGATCAACAAAATAGACAGACCACTAGCCAGATTAATAAAAAAGAAAAGAGAGAATAACCAAATAGATGCAATAAAAAACGATAAAGGGGATATCACCACAGATTCCACAGAAATTCAAACCATCATCAGAGATTATTACAAACAACTCTATGCACACAAACTAATAAACCTGGAAGAAATGGATAAATTCCTGGACACTTGCCTCCTGCCAAGCCTAAACCAGGAAGAAGCCGAACCCCTGAACAGACCCATAACAAGGTCTGAAGTTGAGGCAGCAATTAAGAGCTTACCACCCAAAAAAAGCCCAGGTCCAGATGGGTTCACAGCTGAATTCTACCAGACATACAAAGAGGAGCTGGTACCATTTCTTTTGAAACTATTCCAAACAATACAAAAAGAGGGAATTCTTCCCAAATCATTTTATGAGACCAACATCATCCTGATTCCAAAACCCGGCAGAGACTCAACAAGAAAAGAAAACTACAGGCCAATATCTATGATGAACATAGATGCAAAAATCTTCAATAAAATACTGACAAGCCGATTGCAACAGCACATCAAAAAGCTTATCCACCATGATCAAGTAGGCTTCATCCCGGGGATGCAAGGCTGGTTCAACATACGCAAGTCTATAAACGTAATTCACCACATAAACAGAACCAAAGACAAAAACCACATGATTATCTCAATTGATGCAGAGAAGGCCTTTGACAAAATTCAACAGCCCTTTATGCTAAAAACACTCAATAAGCTAGGTATCAATGGAACATATCTCAAAATAATAAAAGCTATTTATGACAAACCAACAGCCAATATCATACTGAATGGGCAAAAACTGGAAGCATTCCCCTTGAAATGTGGCACCAGACAAGGATGCCCTCTCTCACCACTGCTATTCAATATAGTATTAGAAGTTCTAGCCAGAGCAATCAAGCAAGAAAAAGAAATAAAGGGCATTCAAATAGGAAAGGAGGAAGTCAAATTGTCTCTATTTGCAGACGACATGATTGTATATCTAGAAGACCCCATCGTCTCAACCCCAAACCTCCTGAAACTCATAAGCAAGTTCAGCAAAGTCTCAGGATACAAAATCAATGTGCAAAAATCACATGCATTCCTATACACCAGTAACAGACTTAAAGAGAGCCAAATCAAGAACAAACTTCCATTCACAATTGCCACAAAGAGAATAAAATACCTAGGAATACAACTAACAAGGAATGTAAAGGACCTCTTCAAGGAGAACTACAAGCCACTGCTCAACGAAATAAGAGAGGACACAAACAGATGGAGAAACATCCCATGTTCATGGTTAGGAAGAATCAATATCGTGAAAATGGCCATACTGCCCAAAGTAATTTACAGATTCAATGCTATCCCCATCAAGCTACCAATGACCTTCTTTGCAGAACTGGAAAAAACCACCTTAAACTTCATATGGAACCAAAAGAGAGCCCGCATAGCCAAGTCAATTCTAAGCAAAAAGAACAAAGCAGGGGGCATCACACTACCAGACTTCAAACTATACTACAAGGCTACAGTAATCAAAACAGCATGGTACTGGTACCAAAACAGAGGTATAGACCAATGGAACAGAACAGAGGTCTCGGAGGCAACACAACCTTTCTACAACCATCTGATCTTTGACAAACCTGACAAAAACAAGCAATGGGGAAAGGATTCCCTGTTCAATAAATGGTGTTGGGAAAGCTGGCTAGCCATGTGCAGAAAGCAGAAACTGGACCCCTTCCTGACACCTTACACTAAAATTAACTCCAGATGGATTAAAGACTTAAACATAAGACCTAACACCATAAAAACCCTAGAAGAAAATCTAGGCAAAACCATTCAGGACGTAGGTGTAGGCAAGGACTTCATGACCAAAACGCCAAAAGCATTGACAACAAAAGCCAAAATAGACAAATGGGACCTAATCAAACTCCACAGCTTCTGCACAGCAAAAGAAACAATCATTAGAGTGAATCGGCAACCAACAGATTGGGAAAAAATTTTTGCAGTTTACCCATCTGACAAAGGGCTGATATCCGAAATTTACAAAGAACTAAAGCAGATTTACAAGAAAAAAACTAACAAGCCCATTCAAAAGTGGGCAAAGGATATGAACAGACACTTCTCAAAAGAAGACATACGTGAGGCCAACAAACATATGAAAAAATGCTCATCATCACTGGTCATCAGAGAAATGCAAATCAAAACTACACTGAGATACCATCTCACGCCGGTTAGAATGGCGATCATTAAAAAATCTGGAGACAACAGATGCTGGAGAGGATGTGGAGAAATAGGAACACTTTTGCACTGTTGGTGGGAGTGTAAATTAGTTCAACCATTGTGGAAGACAGTGTGGCGATTCCTCAAGGACCTAGAAAGAGAAATTCCATTTGACCCAGCAATCCCATTACTGGGTATATATCCAAAGGATTACAAATCATTCTACTATAAGGACACGTGTACCCGAATGTTCATTGCAGCACTGTTTACAATAGCAAAGACCTGGAACCAACCCAAATGCCCATCGACGATAGACTGGATAGGGAAAATGTGGCACATATACACCATGGAATATTATGCAGCCATCAAAAACGATGAGTTTGGGTCCTTTGTAGGGACATGGATGAACCTGGAAACCATCATTCTCAGCAAACTGACAGAAGACCAGAAGATCAAACACCGCATGTTCTCACTCATAGGCGGGTGTTAAACAATGAGAACACATGGACACAGGGAGGGGAGCACTACACACTGGGGTGAGTTGGGGGGAAATAGGGGAGGGACGGTGGGGGGTGGGAAGCTGGGGAGAGATAGCAAGGGGAGAAATGCCAGATGTAGGTGATGGGGAGGAAGGCAGCAAATCACACTGCCACATGTGTTCCTATGCAACAATTTTGCATGTTCTTCACATGTACCCCAAAACCTAAAATGCAATAAAATAAATAAATGGGAAAAAAAAAAATTTAAAGAAATTCAAAAAAAAAAAAAAAAAAAAAAAGAAAACTAAATAGAACACATGGGATAACATGCCATGATGGAAGGAACATATGCTGTGAGAGTATAAAATAGGAGAAATTAATTAGGAAAGGTGGTAATGCTAATATCTTATGGATATGATCATTTTGTTTTCATATTTTTTTGAAATGAGATTTTTATAACATAAAATTTGACATTTAAAAATGAACAGTGGCATTTAGTCTTTTCACAGTGTTGTGCAACTGCCGCATTTATCTAGTTCTAAAAGAGTTCCATCAGAAGGAATTATCCCAAAGGGAAATCCCATAGCCATTTGGCAGTTGCTCCCCATTTCCCTCCTCCACCAGTTGCTGGCAATTACCAATCTGCGTTCTGTTGCTATGAATTTACCTATTCTGAATATTTTTCATAAAAATAGAATCATACAGTATGTGATCATATGTGTCTGGCTTCTTTCACTTAGCCTAATGCTTTCTAGGTTCATTGATGCAGCATGTATCAGTACTTCATTTTTTCTGGCTGAATCATATTCCCCTGTATGCACATACCACATTTTGATTGCCCATGAGTTGACAGAAATTTGGCTTTTTCCAACAGTTCCCCTATGAACATGCATGTACATGTATGCAGTTTTAAATTCTTTTTGATATATACCCAGAAGTGAAAATGCTGCATCAAATGGTAATTCTATGTTTAATGTTTTGAGGAATCACGAAAATGTTATCCACAATAGCTGAATCATCTAATATTCCCTCTCAACATATAACAGTTTCAATTTTTCCACATCCACAGGAAGAACTGTAATTTTTATTTTTTGAAATTACAGCTATCCCAGTGGGTGCAAACTGGTATTTCATTGTGGTTTTGATTTGCATTTTCCTGATGATTAGTGATGTTGGGCATTTTGTATACGTTTGTTGGCCATTCTATATATTCTTTTGAAAATGTCTATCCAAATCTTTTGCCACTTTAAAATTGGATTATTTGGTTTCTTTGCTATTAAGTTGTTTGAATTTCTTATGTATTCTGGATATTAACTCCTTACCAGATACAGAGTTTGCAAATATTTTCTCCCATTCTGTAGGTTGTATCTTTACTCAGTTAATTGTTTCCTTTGCTGTATGGAAGCTTTTTAGTTTGATGCAATCCCATTTGTCTAGTTGTGGTTTTTTTGTCTGTGCTTTTCAAGTTCTATCCAAAAAGTCCTTGCCCAGACTAATGCCACGAAACAGTTCCCTGACATTTTCATACAGTAATTTCACAATGTCAGGTATTGTATTTAGCCTCAATCCATTTTGACTTGATTTTTTTGTACATGGCAAGAGATGGGGGTCTAATTTTTTCTTTTTTTTTTTGCATTTGTATATTCAGTTTTCCCGGCACTATTTATTGAAGGGGACTGTCTTTTCCCTAATGTGTGTTCTTGAAGCCTTTGTCAAAAATCAGTTGGCTGTAAATGCATGGATTTATTTTTGGGTTTCTATTCTGTTCTGTGGGTCTATGTGTTATGCGTTTGTTTTTATGTCAGAACCCTGCTGTTTTGTTTACTCTAGCTTGTAGTGTATCTTGAAGTTACATAGTGTGATGCCTCCAGCTTTGTTCCTTTTGCTCAAGATTATTTTGGCTATTCAGGGTGTTTTTTGGTTCCACATGAAGCTTAGAATTCTTTTTTTTCTATTACTATGAAGATGTCATTGGCATTTTGGTATGGATTGTCCTGAATCTGTAGCTCGCTATGGGTAGTATGGAGTTTTTTTACTCTTTTGATGGTGTCCTTTGATATATGAGGGTTTAAAATTTTTTTTGAAATCCAATTCTTAAATTTCTTTCAATGTCAGGTACATATTATTCTTTAAAAGCCCATTTTAATATAGCTTATTATTAACAAAGAGCATGAAAACCAAATTACTAATTTTTATATGCTGTCTGGTTAGGATCTAAGAGAACTTCAATGGGATCACAGTAGCTAATATATAAGAAGCATTTACTATGTGTCAAGTCTGTGTTGAGTACTTGACATATATTATCTTATTTAATTCTCATAGCATCAATTACTAGGCACAGAGATGTTCAATGGCATTACAAGGTCACACAACTATTGCATGGAAAAGACAATATCCAACCAAGGCAGTCTGGCTCCAGGACCTCATAAATTTGTCGGGTTTCTATTTTGAATGTTTAGGTTTGGATACACTATCTTGTGGCATATATATATATATATATATATGAGGCTAATGTTGATAACATATACATGGTTGACATGTAGAGGAATAGGAAATTGAATTTGGCATTTCAGAAATACCAGGTAAAAGGGAAACCAAATCACACCAAATCTCTTAGGCAATTTGTCAATAAGGAAAAGCTCTGATTGTGTCATTCATTTGTCCAAATTTCTTCTATGACTAGACAATGTCTTTTGAATAATGAAGAAACAGTATTAATGAAATATAATATGTGGCAGTACTTTTCAAAATGTTATTATGTTAGAACTCTGAGAAGGAGGTACTGATATTTTTTAATTTTGCTAAAGAACTAGTTTTAAGGTTAGATTTGTCCATGAGACCCACTGTGGATTTGAGCACAGGCTTACACACCTGCCTCCCACAATTTCAACCACTGAGCATATTCACTGTCTCCTGGGATCTCAGTGGATCATTCTATCTTTATCTTCTTTACTCCAATTATTGTTATTCAAGGTAGAATATACTATTTTTATCATCTCATGGCTTTGTTTTATATATCTCTTTTGTGGGCAATTTTCTTTTCCACATGTGTACTTATTTTTCAATGCATAATTGAAACACCAATGTATCCTTTAAGTCTTCTCTGATCTTCCCAACAAGCATTCTTTCTCTCTTCTGAGTCTTCATTACATGCTCTGTCTTCGAACTGCCACTTGACTACATTTGTATGATCAGGTGTAAATTTTCTCTCTCCTAATAAACCAAAGTTCCATTAAAGTTTGAATCTTATTTTAACCACATTTGTTTCTTTCACAATATCTGGTCTAGTGTCTTATATCTAGTGGTTCTCTAGAAATAAGAAACAGCCTCCTGAACAAGAGCCAGGTTCTAGCCTAAACATTCAGATTTAGTTCTCATTAGTAAGAGCTATCATCAGTGCAGTTGAAGAGAGTAGTTGTTGGGCCAGCTGCAGTGGCTCACACCTGTAATCCCAGCACTTTGGGATCCCAGCAGTTTGGGAGGCCAAGGCAGGCGGATCGCTTGAGGTCAGGAGTTTGAGACTAGCTTGGCCAACATAGTGAAACCTGTCTGTACTAAAAATACAAGAAAAAATTAGCTAGGCATGGTGGCAGCTGCCTTTAATCCCAGCTACTCGGGTGGCTGAGGCAGGAGAATCACTTGAACCCAGGAGGTAGAAGTTCCAGTGAGCCGATATCACACTCCAGCCTGGGCAACAAGAGCAAAACTCCGTCTCAAAAAAAAAAAAAAAAAAAGTAATTGTTGTAACTGTATAATTACATATATTTTGATAAAGTTTGCAATGAAGTATTTATGAAATGTACTAATTCATTCATTAAGTCATTCAACAGCCACTTGTTAAATAGGATAAAACCACACATTCTTGTTTAAAAAGGCTTATAATTGTGTGTGTGTGTGTGTGTGTATGTGTGTAAGAAAGAAAAACAGAGACAGAGAGAAAGAGATGTTACACAAGGCAGTGAAAGATCTCTACCAAGGAGAACTATAAAACAGTGTGGAAGATGGAAAAACATTCCATGCTTATAGATTAGAAGAATAAGTATCATTAAAATGGCCTGTGTTGGGCCATTCTTGTGCTGCTATCTAGAAATACTGGAGACTGGGTAATTTATAAAGAAAAGAGGTTTAGTTGGCTCATGGTTCTGTAGGTTGTGCAAGTATGGTGCTAGCATCTCCTTGACTTCTGGGGAGGCCTCAAGAAGCTTTAACTCACGGTGGAAGGCAAAGCAGGAACAGGCATGTCATACAGCAAGAAAAGAGCAAGGCATGTGGGGGAGGTACCACACACTTTTAAACAACCAGATCTCATGAGAATTCACTCACTATAATGAAGACAGCATCAAGCCATGAGGTATCTGCCCCCATGACCCAAACACCTCCCACCAGGCCCTATTTCCAACACTGTGGATTATACTTTCATATGAGATTTGGGGGACAAATATCCAAACTATATCTTGGCCATACTACCCAAATTGATCTACAGATTCAATGCTATTCTTATCAAATTATCATCATTTTTCACAGAATTAACAAACATTATTTAAAAATTCACATGGAACCAGGAAAGAGCCTGAATAGCCAATGAAATCCTAAGTGAAAAGAACAAAGCTGTAGGCATCACATGATCTGACTTCAAACTATACTATAAGACTACAGTAACATGGTACTGGTACAAAAACAGACACGTAGACCAATGGAACAGAATAGAGAACACAGAAATAAAGCCACACACCTAAAGCCATCTTATCTTTGACAAAGTCAACAAGAATTAGCAATGGGGAAAGGACTCCTTATTCAATAAACTGTGTTGGGATAGCTGGCTAGCCATAAGCAAAGAATGAAACTGGGCCTCTACCTTTCACCGTATACAAAAATTAGCTCAAGATGGATTACAGATTTAAATGTAAGACCTCAAACTACAAGAATTCCAGAAGAAAGCCTAGAAAACACACAACTGGACATGGGCCTTGGGAAAGAAATTATGACTAAGTCTTCAGAAGCAATTACAACAGAACAAAAATGGATAAGTAGGACCTAATTAAACTAAAGAACTTCTGCACAGCAAAAGAAACTATCAACAGAGTCAACA
This sequence comes from Sapajus apella, assembly GCF_009761245.1. Classification (NCBI taxonomy): domain Eukaryota; kingdom Metazoa; phylum Chordata; class Mammalia; order Primates; family Cebidae; genus Sapajus; species Sapajus apella. Next base: position 879,656 of record NW_022437021.1, on the reverse strand, counting down.
GGCAACCTACAGAATGGGAGAAAATATGAGCAAACTATACATTCAACAAAAGTCTAATAGTCAGATTCTATAAGGACCATAAACAATTCAACAAACAAAAACCACATAACCCCATTAAAAACTGGGCAAAAGACATGAACAGGTATTTTTTCAAAAGAAGACATAAAAGCAGCCAACAAACATGAAAAATGCTCGTCATCACTAATCATCAGAGAAATGTAAATCAAAACCACAATGAGACACCATTTCACCATTCAGAGTGACTATTATTATAAAGTCAAAAAACAACAAAGGGAATTTGTATACACTGTTGGTGGGAATGTAAATTAGTTCAGCCACTTTGGAAAGTAGTTTGGAGATTTCTCAAATAACAGATCAATTGACCCAGCAATGCCATTACTGGGTATATATCCAAAGGAAAATAAATGCATTTTGTTTTACCAAAAGACACATGCATTTGTATGTTCATCGCAGCACTATTCACATGCAATAGCAAAGACATAGAATCAACCTAGGTGGCTATTAACAGTGGATTGGATAAAAAAATGTGGTCTATAGCTCCTTCTACTTTCATCTCACACCAGTTAGAATGGTGATTGTTAAAAAAATCAGGAGACAACAGATGCTGGAGGGGATGTGGAGCAGGAATGCTTTTACACTGTTGGTGGGAGTGTGAATTAGTTCAGTCATTGTGGAAGACAGTGTGGTGATTCCTCAAGGACCTAGGAATAGAAATACAATTTGATCCAGCAGTCCCATTACTGGGCATACCCAAAGGATTATAAACCATTCTATTATAAAGACACATGCACATGTATGTTTATTGTGGCACTGTTCACAATAGCAGAGATTTGGAACCAACCCAAATGCCCATCAATGATAGACTGAATTAAAAAAATGTGGCACATATACACCATGGAATACTATGAAGCCATAAAAAAGGATGAGTTTATGTCCTTTGCAGGGACATAGATGAAGCTGAAAACCATCATTCTCAGCAAACTGACAAAAGAACAGAAAACCAGACACCACATATTCTCACTCATAAGTGGGTGTTGAACAATGAGAACACATGGACACAGGTAGGGGAACATCATACACCAGGGCCTGTTGGGGGTGGGGGCCTAGGGGAGGGATGGCATTAGGAGAAATATCTAATGTAGATGACAAAATAATGGATGCAGCAAACCACCAAGGCACGTGTATACCTATGTAACAAACCTGCACGTTCTGCACGTGTACTCCAGAACTTAAAGTATAATTTTTTAAAATGTGGTATATATACAACATGCAATACTACACAGCCATTAAAAAGTACAAAATTATGTCCTTTGCAGCAACATGGATGCAGCTGGAGGCCATTATCCTAAATGAATTAATACAGGAACAGAAAACCAAATAACAGAAAACCAAATACCACATGTTCTCACTTGTAAGTGAAAGCTAAACATTGGGTACACATGGACATAAAAATGGGAACAATAGACACTAGAGACTACTAGAGGGAGGAAAGAAGAGGGGCAAGGGTTGAAGATACCTATTGGGTATTATACTCACTACCTGGATGATGGAATCATTCACACCCACAAATCTCATTATCATGCAATATACCCATGTAACAAACCTAGACAGGTACTCCCTAAATCTAAAAGTTGAAATTATAAAAAAAGGAGAGGCATATTTTTAAAAAGCGTATAATATATTAGTTAGTAGTTAGTTAGTAGTAGTGCTTGAAGAAAAATGGAGCCAGGTACAAGTGTTAGAGAACGATGTTGGGAGGTAAGTGGTGGATAGTGTGGACAGGAAAGCCCTTTTAGCTAAGAAACCATTTGAGGAGAGATTCTAAAGAAAGTGAGGGATTGAACTATGGATATTTGGTGAAGAAGACTTCAGGTAAAGAAATGAAAGTTCAAAGGCCTGATGCAGAAACCTGGGAGTACTGGGGCAGTGGAAGATGAGGTGAGAAAAGTAAAGGAGGCTATACTAGGAGGGTCTTCTAGGTCACAGTAAGTACTTTAGAAATTACCAGGAATGAGATAGAAACCCCAGTTGACGTTTATTTGTTTGTTTTACAGAAGAGTGATGTGATTTACTCAATATTAAAGGATTATGTAGGCTGCTGTGTATTCCTTGATTGATTATATTTTCTCAAGGGCAGGTGACATGCCTTATTTACCTTTTTATTCTCAGTAGCTGGTGCAGGCAGTCTCCTATTCAGTAGCCATTTAATAACTACATGTTGGGTAAGTATTTGCCAGGGATACTGACTCTTATAAGAGTTGTAAAAAGAACTTAAAAATAGAAAAGTTCCCTGAGTTATTACAACTCCAATGATACAATTTATTTTAGTAGAACATTGTGAGGCCTTTTGTATTTATTTATTTAGTAGAGACTTGTTTTGCTTTTCTTCAACATTAATCCCCAAACTAAGGCTTTTGCTATAATCATCAGGAAAGCTTTTCTTCATAACCAGCTTATACAATGATAATGCCACACAAAATTTGAAGAATGAACCAAGGGAAAGACACTGGATTCTAATTTTGGCCCTGTGAGTCATTAGCCGTGTGACTTTTGAAAATAATCACGCGTCCATTTCTTGTGGAGCATCTATTGCATTGAGCACCTGCTCACTCTCCCTGAAATAAGACTTTCATGGTCTGATCAAGAAAGACAGAAATGTAAACAAAGATGAAGAACACAGGGAGGTGAGTTTGCTACTGTTGAAGAATACATGGAGGGCCTCGAGAATAACCATCCCATTCTGAGTTTACTAGGCTGCTAACAAGGAAGAGTACTCAAAGCAGAGACCAAGTGCAAAGCCCTGGTCATGTAGAAGAGTGTGTGTGTTCAGGGAATACTAAGGCACATGGGAGGGGTCTAGGGTAGGGTAGTCTTAGAGGACATGTCATTTTTATATGGTACATCTCTTCATTGGGGATGCCATCCTTCACCCATTCCATGTGATCTTCATGGTTGTTTACTGTGTCTTGCTTGCCAGCCATAGGATTGGATAAGTCATCTAGGATGACCATTCACGGTGAGTTGTCACAAGACAAAGCTGCAGAATAACTTTCAGTTTTCTAATTAAAAAAACAACAACAACAAAAAAAACTTGAAACTTTGGTTGGTGTCTGGCAAAAAGACTTTATTGTCAGGATATACCTGTCCTGAATTTAGAACTGGGACATTGTTCCCACTGAAGGTAGCTCTAGAGCCTGTATATATTCTTTCTCAGATTTGGGGTTATTTCTGCAATCCTGTTCATGTCTTCTTTCTCATTTACATGTGCATAATTTTTATTTCCTCAGTTTGTATGTGGTCCCTCAGGTTGCCCCAATCTCTACTATATCTAAAAATTTTAAAATATTTGACTTTTTCTCTATTCTTCATTTAAAGAAAAAATTATTTAATACCTATTATGTGCCAGGAACTACTCTATGTGCTAGGGCTAGAGTAATAAACAATTTAGACAAGGTCCCACTCTTCATGAAACTTACATTTGATGGAAAGAATTGGCCAATGAACAAACAGAGACATAAATAAAACAGAGTCTGGTACATTCTACGATGGGAATGAATGGGAGCCAGATAGAAAGTAACAGAGTTGAGAATTACTTTGGAGGTGTTGGGGGAACATGATCAGTGAAGGCTTCCATGTGGAGGTAATAGTTAAGCTAGTCCCCACAAAAATGATTTCAAGATATGCATTACAAGATCCCTGAGATGGGGAGAGCTTTATGGGTCCAGGAGCTGACAAATGCCAGTATAGCTGAAGGGACTGGCTTGAGGTATTTAGAGAAGAATATAAATTTCCTATCATGCAGAGCTTTGTAAGTCAGGGCAATGAATTTTTTCACTATGAAGAAACTCTGAAAAATTTTAAGTATGTCAGTGGCATGATTTGAATTACACTGTATAAAGCTCACAATGGCTATTGTGTAGAAAATGGATTACCAAAGGGGCAAGAATGGAAGCAGGGAGACTAGCTTTGAGGCTATTGCAAAATTAGACAAGAGATAATTATAGCTTGGTCCAGAGGTGGTCAGTGGAAATGAGCAGAAGCAGATAGACTAAAGCTATAAATAGAACTCGCAGAGCTTGCTGAGAGATAGGAGGGAGGGAAAAGGAAGGAATGAGGGTGATTCTTAATCTTTTGCTGAGCAAATGAGTGGCTGGAAATGCCTTTTACTAAGATGGAGAAGACTAATAACAAAACAGTTGGGAAAATGTCTCAACAGATCTAATTTAGAAATGTGAACAGTCTGAGCTGTACAAGGAGGTCTGTATTGGACACATTATGTTTTCTCTTTGAGAGACACATCCAGTTGGCCCATTTCATCTTTTAGAGTCTGGTCACACCAGGCCATTGTCTAGCTTATGTTCTGATTTCCCTTGCATTAAGTGTTTCCACCTTTCCAATCAGCTGAGGCTGTGGGGGGAATGTAGGTTCATGCAATCCAATTCAGAGCCCGGAGAGGGCAGGCCTGGTAAACACACCCATACATATGGGTATAATGCCCACCTATCTTACTTCACAGGGTTATTATGGGGTTAAAGCACTTTGTAAACTAAAATGGTCACAAATGTAATGGGTTTAAAGGACCCTAAAGCTGTTTAATTTACCTAACCTGCATATTTATACCAATTTTACTAAATTACTTGAAAACTTATAGTAAACTTTTATTTAATCATACTGGTTGTTGCCAGATGCTAACAGAAATGTAGCAAAAACTCACATACTTTTGTGCTCAATGGAGGGTAATTTAGCACAAAGGCTAAATTGGGTCCATAAAACTTGAATGACAACAGGCCTGGGGCTGTGGCTCACACCTGTAATCCCAGCACTTTGGGAGGCTGAGGTGGGCAGGTCACCTGAAGTCAAGGTCGAGAGTTTGAGACCAGCCTGACCAACATGGAGAAACCCTGTCTCTACTAAAAATACAAAATTAGGTGGGTGTGGTGGCACATGTCTGTAATCCCAGCTACTCCGGAGGCTGAGGCAGGAGGATCACTTGAGCCAGGAAGCAGAGTTTGTGGTGAGCCAAGATTGCATTGTTGCATTCCAGCCTGGGTAACAAGAATGAAACTCTGTCTCAAAAAAATAAAATAAAATAAAATAAACTTGAATCACAACTTAATTCCTTTGTATTAATTGAGTATTAGGGTAAATAATCATTAATACTCTAAATAGCAATTGCATATAGCCTGGTGCCCTGGTGGTACAAGGCCTATTTGTTGTTGGTATTCTTACCTCCTGGCAAAGGTGAGAGCAATCGCTTAAAATAAGGATAGGGGGTTGGCCATGTATGGCTCACATCTGTAGTCCCCATACTTTGGGAAGCCCAAACAGGCAGCTCTCCTAAGCCCAGGAGTTCCAGACCAGCCTCGGGAATATGGCGAAATCCCATCTCTACAAAAAAATGCAAAAATTAGCTAGGTGTTATGGTGTGTACCTGTAGTCCCAATTACTCTGGAGGCTGATGTGGGAGGATAATTTGAGCCTGGAAGGCAACAGTTGCAGTGAGCCAAGATTATGCCACTGCACTCTAGCCTGGACAACAGAGTGAGACCATGTCAAAAAGAAAAAAAAAGGGTGTGTGTGTGGGGGGGTTGTTTCAACACTTGTTCCTCTCTTTCAGTTGTTCATTATCCTGGAATTCAGGCTTCCCTGATGATAACCTGTGGCCCAAACTTTCTCAGGTCTAATCCTATTCTCTGGTCAGGGCTGGCTTCATGGGCATGTGATCTTTTTCAATGGGCATGTGACCTATGTTGTTCAGGGCATGTGATCTTCATGAGCATGTGACCTGTGCTATTGCACATGGTCTTGTGCTCAAAAGTGTCCCACATTCATGCTCTGCTGCCTCTGGTTGGAAATTTTTAATAATTTTATCTTTGAACTTGTGTTTCATAAATAAAATATGATGGGACGATAAAGCTTGCATCTGAGCAGAGGAGATCCATACAGTAGAGCTTCTCCAATCTTCCTAGCTGCCCCATCTGCAGATAGCATTCCCAAAGCCCCAAGGACACAGAATTCTGATGGACCCATGAAACAAGTGAGCTCAGCAAGACTCAAAGCAAGTACAAGGTGAGCATGCTACATCCAGGACCTGTGTGTGTGTGTGTGTGTCTGTGTGTGTGTGTAGGGAACACAAATGATCTCAAAAGACCATTTCTATTCAAACCAGAATTTGTTTTAAACACAGGAAAAATGCAATGTTCTAAAAAACATATGACCAGGGAAACTTGTCACATCTTTTGTTTTATTAATTCCCTGTATTAGTCAATCAGTTGTGTTGAAAATAACAGAGAAGGAAAGGGAAACATGGGGCAACCCACAGTTCCTTTTCCTTTCAGTCTTTACTCATCAGCAAGTTGAAGGTAGGGCATGTTGGTAAAATATGTGCATGTTGAGAAGTAAAATTAAAAACTGACTTTTGTGCATCATTTCCACTGTTCTGGTAATAACAAAATACATATGCATCTTTAGCAACTTTAACAGCTAAAAGTGTCATACATTTAGCGTGATCCCTTTTCATTTGAGGGGTGTGGTGGGCCCTCCATGTCCTAGGTTCTGCATCATGGACTTAACTAAGGATTGAAACTATTTGGAAAATAATTGTACCTGTACTGATGCATATAGACTTTCTCCATATCATTATTCCTTAAACAATACAGTATAACAATTGTTTATATGGCATCTACATTATATTTGGTATTATATGTAGTCTAGAGATTATTTAAAGTATATGGGAGCATGTGCTTGGATATATACAACTGTATCATTCTATATAAGGAATTGGGAATCTTTGGATTTTGGCATCCTCAGAATGTCATGGAACCAATTCCTCACAGATACTTAGGGCCACTTTCTTTTGAAAGGTCTTAAAATTAATGTTATTTGCTTAAGAATTAAAATAATCTCTCAAGAATTCTGTAGAAACTATTAATTTGCCCAATGGATTGCTTATTGCCAATGTAAAAGTTAATTGCTTTAATTTTCAAATTAATGAGATTTAATTCAGATTTTATTGTACTTTTAATTTCTTAATGAATCACTGAAAATATAACTATATAGAAAGCTTTTGTCTGTAACATCTGTTAGGAGGAATAGTTTTTCCATACTACAGTGTAGGAAATCTTATTTTGAGAATGTGCCTGTATTCTTGCCCCATCCCGGCTGCTTCCTTGGAGGAGGAGAGACTTAATTTGGTTACTGAGTTTGGAAAAATGAGCTGGGCCTGCAAAGCCAACACCTTTCTCTTCAGCAGGCAGGCACCAGCGGGAGCACATCTTCTGCTTAGCTCCTTGGTTCACATAGGCAGTTTTCCCATGAGACGTGGTCTAGCAGTCCAGGCATTGAGTGGGTAAATTTTAATTCTAGTCTAAATCCTATCAGGAAACCTGTGATAGAAGCCACATTCTTTGATATCAACCACATTCTCTAATATGATGTTTAATATAGTTACTTTTTTTTTTTTTTTTTTTTTTTTGAGACAGAGTCTTGCTCTGTAGTCCAGGCTGGAGTGCAGTGGCCTGATCACAGCTCACTATAGCCTCGACCTCCTGGGCTCAAGTGATCCTCCTGCTGTGGCCTCCCAAAGTGCTGAGATTACAGGTATGAGCCACCATACTCAGTGGGTAGTGTTACATTTTGATTTCTTCAAAATATGGAGGTAATTTCTCTTGAGAATGTAGTAAAATCTGAATTGAACTTTACCAATTTAAAATAAAGGTGATATGTGCTCCCATTCACCTTACCTTTTTGTCGTGTTTTTCATTTGGTTCTGAACTCAAAGGGGAAGAAGGTGGAGATGCTATTTATTAGGTCCTTTTAGTACCAAGGTCAACACCATTACCTCTACTATTGGTGACAACTTCAGCAAAACTCCATGATGAGATGGGATTTGTTACCTCCATTTTCATTTCTACTTTTATGTTCTTTTTTATATCCTATGTAGTTGCTACCATGGCTTAGGCTTAGAGAAGTTTTTTACAATATTCCCAAGGAGAAAAGTAAAGGTGAGGTAAATAAAATTCTGAACATGTCATGTGGCAGAGAGACCATGGCCTGCTGATTGGGCTTCCAAGATCAGGGCTTGCACTTTTCTGTCCTAGGCTTTTCTAAGAATGGGAAGACAGGGAACAGCAAATTGGTCCAGTGAAATATCTCAATCTGGTCAGATGCAGCTCTAGTCTAGCCGTGAAGGGGATGTTCTGCACTGAATTTCCACTGAAAATGGGAGGTCCAAGATTAGAACAATCAATCAGAGGATTTTGGTTTAAATTATTACTTTTTGGCAAGCTTGTCAGGCTGTCCCTAAGAGCTTTCTCTAAGATCTTTTATGATAAATAACTACCATCCCAGTCTCATTCCCGCCATCCCCCACCAAATGGCTACGGATGAATTACCTAATTCCATTGCTTTAAAAAGACAATTTCTGTTAGGAGAGATGGAAACAAGAGAAAACATTTCAAAATCATCCTCCCTTGTCCCATTAAATCGAAATTTTAAACAAAACTGCCTTGACCCATAACAGTCTTATAACAAAAAAATTCACAACCAACTTTTCTTTGGCAGAGAAAGCTCTGTGGACTAATGAGCTCCAGATAGCTTTCGGGGTGGTCAGCAGACCTCAATGGATTCTATGAAGTCCCACCTTAGGTTTCCTTGTTTAATGATGTCCAAAATAGATCCATTCATCTATTTATAAACTTTCTAAAATTAGCAAGAGGAAAACAGAGTTGTAAGCTGAAGCCATGGGATACTTCATTACCTCAGTTATTAGCCTGACAAAATAAGTGACTTTCCATTAAACAGCAGTGACAGAAAAGGAGGAGGGTTTAGAGGTCAATAGCTCCTGTGATACAAATCCCTAAATGTAGCCTTTCTCTAGGGACTGTCGGAATGAACCGCTGACAAGCTAATTGCTCTTATTCCCTAATTAACCAAGCCTGGCTTCATTATTAGTTTGTGGCAATTGGACAACATTTTCAAGGATCTAAACATCTACCCAATAATAATTAGTAAACAACTGAAATGAAACTAGCCTCCACTTGTTGACAAGATTAATTGAATAATTATTGTTTCCCGGAGAATGAAAAGAGCAAAGAAATGTAGCTTGGGAATCTGCAGCAGTCTTTCCTTGGGCAAAATTTCCTCAGGAACACACAAAAGCTTTCTATTAAGAAGAGCTGCTGGCTGAGCGTGGTGGCTCACACCTGTAGTCCCAGCACTTTGGGAAGCTTAAGGAGGGCAGATCACCTGAGGTCAGGAATTTGAGACCAGCCTGGCCAACATGGTGAAACCCTGTCTCCACTAACAGTACAAAAATTAGCTGGATGTGGTGGTGGGTGCCTGTAATCCCAGCTACTCAGGAGGCTGAGGCAGAAGAATTGCTTGAAACCAGGAGGCAGAAGTTGCAGTGAGCCGAGATAGTGCCACTGCACTCCAGCCTGGGAGACAAGAGCGAGACTCCATCTCCAAAAAAAAAAAAAAAAAAAAAAAAAAGAGCTGCTGAATCTGATCTATCTAAAGAATCCCAACATCGAATTTAATACTGAATTTGTTATGATTTATTGGGTCTTAACTATTTTCAATAAAGTATACTTTTTCATATATACACTTAACATCTGTATATATCGTTTAAAACACTAACCACAAGGATAGATTTTGAACAGGCATCTAACAAACGCTTTACACATATATAAGTTTGCAAAAACTATTGATTTAGCAAAGCAAATTGTACTCTGAAACAACTTGTGGCAAATAGAACAATGTGTTTGGTTTAATTTGGCTTAATAGCTGTGATTTTTAAAATTGTTTGGTTTTTCAGTACGGAATGCAAAAGACAAAAATGTACATCAAATTTCCATGGAAATTCATTTTTATGTGTCATAATTAAGCACTAGTGAGGATTTTGAAGTTTGAAAATTGGTCACTGTGGATGGTCCATGATTTCATTGTACTGGAGCCTGTTTTTTTCTTGTCAAAAATGATTTCAACCACACAGCACAAGCTGTCAGTAATAAAGGATCCTGGCTGTCTCAGACACGATAGTACCCTCTGGAGACTTGATAGACTGTTAGTAAAAACCCATTTTAAAAGGTCTGTATATTTGCCGACCCCTCTATCAGCAGGAAATAAGATCTCTTGGGTGACCACAGGGATGTCTACTCGTCTCATTAGAGAAGAAAGAGAGGAGTCTATCATTTTCTTCCAGAATGGACTGATATTACCGGGCAAGCTTGAAAGCTGAGGGAAACTCTGAACACAGAATCTAGAATTTGTGGTGCTCAGCCACCTCCATGTGACAATATTACGAACCTTAGGGGAATTTACTCCAACAAATTACACTAAGGTGAGGAAATGGCGATGATGATAATCATAGTGGCAGCAATTGCTAATGCTATGTACTATACATGCATTATTGCATGTAATCCATCCAGAGATCTTCCCTTCTTGCAAGGAAAGTTTACTTTTCTCCCCAGTTTACAAATGAGGAAACTGAGGCCCAGAAAAGCCAGGTCTCTTTTAGAGGTTTATATAGCTGATCAGTGGAGGAGGAGGACTCAAACTCAGATCTCTTTGGCTCCCTAAGCAGGATGGCAGCCAATAACTTATCTACTAGAATCATTGTTACACAGGCGGTTATATAGAATATAGATGATCTAAAATCAAACAATACAATTTGGAAAGAAGGAAAAAAATTAGTGTATCAAGTTTTGTGAATTGAAAATCACGTTTCACTGAGAAACTACATTGGTCATAGCCCAGAAGTTAAATTTGTGCTTACCATAAACTGAGAAAGTGCTGGAGATATCTTCTCTGTGGGTAAATTAATCTCGTTCTCAGATGGAAGAGCCTGCATGGGCCCCACAATAGGAATGGCATTAGGAGTAAGGTCTGGCAGCCTCAGAGTAGTAGAAACAGAATTCCATTAGACAGGGGCCTGGCTGTTAGAACAAAGCTCCAAAGGGCTGAGGCAGGAAAACATGGTAGCTGGCAGAAAAGTCCACATGTTGGAGAGAAGAGATAGGCTGGGAAGCAGGAAACCTGGGTTTTTCTTGGCTCTGCCTTTGACTAACGCTGGAAAAAATCACTCCAGATCAGGTGGTTCTCAGCCCAGGTGGAACAAGAGCCACGCTCTCTCTCAGTATCTGAGTTCAGTCAGCACCTGTACTTAGCTGGGGTCAGGGGATGCTAAATGACTACTATGCATCTGCCGAGCTTGTGTGGCAACACTGCTTCTGTCCACAAATGTCAGGGATGTCCCCACTGAAAAACTCAGTCCACCCTCCAGATGCCTCATCCATAAATGGAGGAAATAGAATTTCTATCTTAAAATCCTTACTGGGAAGGGTAGGTCAGCGCCCCAGGTGGGCTATTAGCCCCCATTCCCTCCATGACCAGAGCACATCCAAACAACTCTGTTTTATATCTTAGGCTCTGGGTGAGCCTTAGCTTGAAGAAAGAATTCCTTGATTATGAAGAAAACTCAATTTTGACAATCAGTGGATTAGAAGACCTTTAAGGTCCTTTCTATTCTGGGTGTTGCTGAGTAGAGGAAAATTGAGACTGAAAGTGAGAAAGGAGAGTTCTAACGTGAAAAGGAGTCAAGCTTGATAAGATCTGAGCGAACAAATGACCAGGCCCAGCTGCTCACTGAGTCTTTGATTGGCCGGCAACCCCAATGGGCCACAGCTGTAGAGAGGTCTGATGTCACTCATTCAAATGCAGATGCAATCTGACTGGATTAGTGGCCAGGGTTGGAAGATTCTCTCTTAGGCCTCCTCATTATAATTAGCAGAGGATGTTGATAGCAGGATTGGTTTTTCTAATTGCTGTTCATATAGGTTTTTTAGTATGGGGTTGGTATTTTCAAAAAGGCCTTGAAATGCAAATCTTTTGCCAGTGAAGGAGACTGTGTGGCCCAACTCTAAATCCTGGTGTAGGGGAAATTATTGTTATAGATGTGTCTCTCTTTACAGAAAGTTTCATACAAATCAAAATTTGATTTTTTTTTTTTTCCGAGAGAAAGGAAGAAAAAGAATTAAAAAAAAAGAAAAAGAATACAGGAAAGGAAGAAAGAGGAAGAGGAAGAGGGAGAGAGAACAGGGGTGTTGCTTTATTGCCCGGGCTAGAATGCAGTCTAAAACTGGGTATGCCTGTAATTGTGTTTAATAATAGAGACATAAAAAAAAATGAGGGAATAAAATAATTAACAAGCAGCCAACCAATATTTCATTTAAACCTGTAAATACGTGTGATGTAGTACTGATAAGAGTGTATATTTTGTGTATTTAAAGTGGAGAGTTCTATGAATGTTAATTAAGTCTACTTGTTCCAGATCTGAGTTCAAGTCCTGGATATCGATGTTAACATTCTGTCTCATTGATCTATCTAATATTGATGTTGAAGTCTCCCGCTATTATTGTGTGGGGGTCCAAGTCTCTTTGTAAGTCTTATATATCTGGGTATTTCTGTATTGGGTGCATATATGTTTAGGATCTTTAGCTCTTCTTGTTACATTGATCCTTTTATCTTTATGTAATATCTTTCTTTGCTTCTTTTGATCTTTATTGCTTTGAAATCTATTTTATCAGCAAAAATTGCAACTCCTGCTTTCTATTTATTTATTTTAGCTCTCCATTTGGTTGGTAAATTTTTCACCATCCCTTTGTTTTGAGTCTTTATGTATCCTTGCATGTGAGATGGATCTGGATGTAGCATACCAATGGGTCTTGGCTTTTTTTGCCTGTCTGTGTCTTTGGATTGGGGGATTTAGTCGATTTAAATTTAAAATTAATAACAATATATGTGTGTTTGATACTGTCATTTAATGTTAGCTGGCTGTTTTGCCCATTCGTTGATGCAATTTCTTAAATATGTTGATGTTCTTTATTTTTTGGTATTTTTTAGAAAGGCTGATACTAGTTGTTCCTTTGTAGTGGTTCTTTCAGAAGCTCTTGTAAAGCAGGCCTGGTGGTGATGAAATTTCTGAGTGCTTGCTTGTTCACAAAAGATTTTATTTTTCCTTCGCTTATGAAGCTTAGTTTGGCTGGATGTAAAATTCTGGGTTGAAAGTTTTTTTCTTTAAGGATGTTGAATATTGGCCCCCACTCTCTTCTGGCTTGTAGGGTTTCTACTGAGAGATCTGCTGTGAGTCTGATGGGCTTCCCTTTATGGGTAACCTGACCTTTCTCTCTGGCTGCCCTCAGTATTTTCTCTTTCATTTCAACCCTGGTGAATCTGGCAATTATGTGCCTTGAGGTTGGTCTTCTTGAGGAATATTTTTGTGGTGTTCTCTGTATTTCCTGGAGTTGAATATTGTCCTGCCTTGCTAGGTTGGGAAAGTTTTCCTGAATAATATCCTGAAGCGTATTTTCCAGCTTGGATTGATTCTCTTCGTCACATTCAGGTACACCTATCAAACGTAGATTAGGTCTTTTCACATAGTCCCATATTTCTTGGAGACTTTGCTCGTTCTTTTTTATCCTTTTTTCTCTAATCTTGTCTTTTTGTTTTATTTCATGAAGTTGGTCTTCGACCTCTGATATCTTTTCTTCTACTTGATCAATTCGGCTGTTAAAACTTGTGCATAGTTCGCAAAATTCTCGTGTTGTATTTTTCAGCTCCATTAATTCACTTATATTCCTCTCTAAATTGTGTATTCTTGTTAACATTTCGTCATACCTTTTTTCAAAGTTCTTAGTTTCTTTGCATTGGGTTAGAACAAGTTCTTTTAATTCCCAGAAGTTTCTTATCATCCACTTTTTAAAGCCAGCTTCTGCTAATGGAACACAGTCTTTCTCCATCAGGCCTTGTTCTGTTTCTGATGAGGAACTGTGATCCCCTGTAGAGGGAGAGGCGTTCTGAGTTTGGGTATTCTCAGCCTTTTTAGGCTGTTTTCTTCCCTTCGTTATAGATTTATCCATCTGTGGTCTTTATAATTACCGTCTTTATAGTTGGGTTTATGAATGGACGTCCAACTTGTTGATTCCCGGCGCTAGAATCTGAGCAACCCACTGCTCCAGCCAAAACAGCGGCTTTAAGATTGATGGTGCTTTTCTGACTCTGCACCAAGAACCGCCACACCAAGGCAGCGGCAAAACCGCCTCACCGGCCTCAAGAGTCACGCTGGCGACAGGTGGGGCTCCTCCGCTGGGAATCTCCTGGTGTGTGAGCAACAAAAATTGATCTGAAAGTGTGTCGTCCTCTCGTTCTCTGCTCTTTCAGTGGGAGCTGCAATCCCGAGCTGCTAGTGATCAGCCATCTTGGATCTCTCTCCAATCAAAATTTGGAAGTTCAAATTCATGTTCAAATGCAACACAGGAGCTTGCACTCATTCTCCCTGGAAAGTAGAAAATCTTTCTTTTATGCATGTAATTACCTGCTAACTACTTTATTTATGTTGTATTTCCTTAAAGTGGTGGATGGCCATATTGCCTAGGGAGGCCCACACATTGTTGGGTCATCCTTTAGATAATTCATTCCAAACAGACTACCTGAGAGGAATTATGTCTTTTATTTTACCTCAGAAACACTTAAGAGAACAAAACAAACAGAAGTGGCCTTAAAAATGGATAAATATAAGGAATAAGAAAAAGCATTGAATTCATTTACTGGACAATATTTTGGTTATGTTTTTATTGTAAATCTCAGTAACAGGATATAAGTGATCAAAATGTCCTATAAAATTGATCAAATATTCTGTTTCTTGCAGCTGTCCACTAGGATTAAAGAAGGCCAGTTCCATGTAGGTGCTGGTGTGTTAAACTAATAGTTATTGTTAGCAGCTGAAAGCTTAAATGGCCCTACTGTACTGAATAAGGTAAGCGTAGTAAACATAACAGGCGTTACCCATCTATTGCCAGTATAGGAAAGCATTAAGGAGTCAGAGTCTTCACAGAAGACTATGAATATGGTGCTTTGTGAGGACCTGTAAAAGATGTGAAGTATGATATGTTGGCCTTGTGTACAATCCTAATGGAGATACAGGATATAGTCACAAACAAGAAGTAAGAATCAACCTGAGGCTGAATAGTATTCTTAAGCACATGTATTGAATACCTACTGTGGGCAGCACAGTAGGCTCAGAAGTAGTACTAACAAGTAGTACTACCTGTGTGGCTTAGAGGCATCTCTAGCAGAATTTGAGTTCAGTAATGGTGCATTGTGAGAACAGAGTTACACCTCAAAGAGAAGCTGAAAAGTGATAGAACATACAGGGGTGTCAGACTCTACTCACCTGTTTTTACCTGAAAATTACCTTCTAACGTTCAGTTCTTATTCAACCCTACATTTTCGATGCACCAGATGAGAGGTACATAGGGCAGAGCAGCCAAGCTCTAAGTGTCTAGAGTGACCACTGGGTATCCTTCATGTCCCCTAGGTCACCAAGCCTTTCAGAAGAAGGGGATGTTGAGTGTGACACAGCTCTTGTTGCAAGGCCAAGGCTGCTTAGTTGGCCTTATTGTCCTCAGCTCTGTACAAACTCAAGTTCCTTTGGCTTGTGGGCAGATTGTGACATGGACACCCAGCAGCGTATTAGGGACTACTGGTTGTCCCTGGCTACCCCTTCAACTACTCCAGTGTGTGATCCTTTCAGGTCCTACATGGATGTTCTAAGGGGTTGAATTGTTTACTAATTTTCTAATTCTTTTACTTTTATTTTTCGAATTATTTACACAGGGACCAGAGATGCACACATAGCCCTCTATTCTGGGAAGACCTTGAAATAAAGTAGAGTCATAGCTGCATTTTTAGAGGTATGGAGAGAGCCACACTATATAACGTCCTCCCCCAGGCTCTCTAGAAGGGCAATCTCCCTTTTCAGCTCAGTAAGTCCAAAGACTTATTTTCTAACATTATAGCTTTTTTCCATTTAACTTAAGACACTAGTCTTTGTAAAAATAAAAAAGTTTTGGTAATACAAGTCTTACAAAAAAAAGTATCATGTGCAGACTTAGCTTTACTGTGAGACCATATTTATCATTTAGGCCTTAGCAAAAACTACTTATTCTTTTCTATTAAAGCAGGTGTCCTCTTGTCTCTCACTCTTTCTCTGACACACACACACACACGCACACACACCTTAGTTTTGCTGATGGGTTACTCAGCGCATAGTTACCAGCTCTTCTTGCCACCACCTTTACCTACTGAATCCAAAGCCATTTCCTGGGATTTTTTTTTTTTTCTGTCTGTTAGGACATGGGGAATAGAGCCAAAAGTCACAGGATGGCTTTTGCCTGGGGTAAGGAAAAGGCTGAAGTTGCCCTGATGTGTTTCAGCTACGAGTATGCTTGCTTGGTCCTAAGATGCTGAATGAATTGGAATCACAGACAGAAATCTAAGGACTGGGGGACTCCAAATTAACATTTTGATTTCTGTGGTGTGCTTCAAGATATTTGTGTGATATTGTTCAGAAAATAACATTTCTGTTGAAAATTGCATGGAAATATTTATATAGTTTAACAATACAATTGATAGGTTTTAATGGAGCCTGTTCTGGGAGCCTGTTCTCTTGGCAGGAGTATGGTCGAAACATGAGGCATATTTCCAAAAAGATTGCTAGACAGTACTAGAACTTGTAACAGAAGCTGGATATATCAAACCAATATGTGTGTTAATGGTTAAGACCCAACATACACATAGGCCCTACTGACACAAACATATGTACATTTACACATTGTGTTAATTTAGCCACAGCACCTTGCTTAAACCTTACATTTCATAAGTTTCTTGCTGCAACTCTTAGGTGGGTTCCTGGGACCTGTGTAATTCGCATTAAATGCATTCCCATGGCTTCCACAAAGAAGGACAATCTATTATTTTATCAGCCCTATTCAACCTTACAAAAAGATCTGTTTTTACGTGGGCTGATACCATAAGTGCTGATTTCAGACCAAGGCCTGCTGCTCTATTAGCTTTTTCTTTCTTTGCCTGAATGTAGACCCCCTCAGAAACAAGGAGATGAATGGAAATGCAAACAGACTCCCAGCTCCAGTAGATGCAGTGATTGCTTCACAAGTTTCATTTGCACAGAGTTCAAAAAGAAAGAGTAAAAGTGGGCCTTTAGTGAAGAAATATAAACGTGTATCATAGACGTAACCTGGACTAACATTAACAGATATTGTTCTTACTGATCTTTAAAATTTTTAATGTTTAACATTTAACTTTCTTAAAATTCACGTTTATATGCTTTAAGAGAGCTGCCTGAACTTGGTTGTGTCATGCTTTCCAGTGGATTTCTAGCTTTTGAATATACTTTAATTTGAAAAATATTTTCATGGATCCTTGACTTATTTGCATGGTGACCAGATAACTGGAGCTCACGCTATAAATGTCCACCACGTACATTCGTAATTGTTTGAATCTGTTTCCCTTCCCCCAATCAAGCTTAATCTGTAATTGAAGGGCTTCAGAGTGGAGATGGGGAAGTTTAGCTGCCTTTTCAGTTTTTCTCTCCTTGTAGCAGTCCAAAGTAAAAGGAGGCAAGGTTAGATTAAGAGGGCTAGTTCGGTGCCTCCAAATAAGCCCAGCTGTGTCTGTTTGCAGCTTTATTTAGAATTTGGGCCTGTAATCCCTGTACTTTGGGAGGCTGAAGCAGGAAGATCACTTGGGGTCAGGAGTTCTAGACCAGCTTGGCCAACATGGTGAAACCCTGTCTCTACTGAAAATACAAAAATTAGCTGGGCATGGGGTTGTGTGACTGTAATCCCAGCTACTTGGGAGGCTGAGGCAGGAGAATAGCTAGAACCTGGAAGGCAGAAGCTGCAGTGAGCTGAGATCAGACTACTGCACTCCAGCCTGAGTAACAGAGCTAGAATCTGTCTCAAAAAGAAAAAATATATAAGAATTTGGGTACTTGATGCTTCTATGTAGTGGTAGATATAAGGCCAAAAATATGAGGTCATCTTTTTATGTTGTAGAATAATTTGGAAAACTTTTCATTTATCTACTTCCAAATTTTTTATTTTTTTATTTTTTTTTGAGACCGAGTCTTACTCTGTTGCTCAGGCTGGAGTGCATCTCTGCTCACTGCAACCTCCACCTCCCGGGTTTAAGAGATTCTCATGCTTCTGCCTGCCGAGTAGCTGGAATTACAGATAGCAGCCACCTCGCCTGATTAATTTTTTTATTTTTAGTAGAGATGGGGTTTGCTGTATTGGCCAGGCTGGTCTTGAACTCTTGGCCTCAAGTGCTCTGCCTCACTCTGTCTCCCAGAGTGCTAGGATTTACAGGTGTGAACCACTGTTCCTGGCCTAAAGGTTAGAACATTTTAAATAGCATTAAATATATTTGTACCTGAGAGTTTTACCGGAACTTTAACAGTTTTTGTTCTGATGCTTTTTATAGAGGAAGGACTTATTCTTGATATTCTTTTTCAGTTTTCTTCCATAGTTAGGCTCTTGATTTATTAATTTTTCTTCCTTTTTTAAGACTCTCTCTATTTCTGAACATACAGCAAAGTGCAAAAATCCTAAGCATACAGCTTGATGATTTTTACATGCGTATAAAGACAGGTAACCTCCACAACAGAGCAAGAAACAGACATTCCTAGTGTCCCAGTAGGTGCTCTCATTCTTCTTCCAAAAGTGATGGTTATTCTAACCTCTATCACATACAGCAGTTTTGTTTGTTTCAGAGCTCCTATAGACAGAATCATCCAGCATGTCCTCATTTGTGTGTCTAGCTTCTTCTGCTCATTGAGTTTCTGAGATTCATCTACAGGAGTGCAAAAGTGTTTTTCAAATATACAAAGAATCATTGAATATGTTACTATTGTACCAAATCAAAGAAAAGTATCTGAGAAGAGACTATAACCAAAATCACATTAATCAGAACAGAAAATTCAAGATAAGGAAAGATGAAGAAAAAGAAAAGAAGAGCAAAGGAATAGGCAATATCTACCAAATGCATTCATTCCTCTACATGCACAATCATTGTCTCAGGGTACATCATGCAGGGCTAGGGCAATGATCCTGGAGTAAAGTACATATACTGCAAAATAATAATAATAATAATAGTCTGGAACTAAACAAAGTACTAAATTTTTGTTAAACCTAGGCATGTAACAAGAGAAATAGAAGGGAAATGAAAGCATAGCAAAAGTCTTATTTGGGATGGTGGGATGGAGAAAGTGTGTTGAATAGAAAATGTGTTCTTAGTCCCAGCACTTTGGGAGGCCGAGGCGGGTGGATCACGAGGTCAAGAGATCAAGACCATCCTGGTCAACATGGTGAAACCCTGTCTCTGCTAAAACTACAAAAAATTAGCTGGGCATGGTGGCGTGTTCCTGTAGTCCCGGCTGCTTGGGAGGCTGAGGCAGGAGAATTGCCTGAACCCAGGAGGTGGAGGTTGCAGTGAGCCGAGATCGCGCCATTGCACTCCAGCCTGGGTAACAAGAGCGAAACTCTGTCTCAAAAAAAAAAAGAAAATGTGTTCTTAAAAGCTCTTCTTATTGGAGAAAGAGTAAAGGAATGAAAGACCAGTGCACTGTTGGAGAGAAAACAGTTGAGCATTGTTGGAGAGAAAACAGTTGATATCTACTTTTTGTGTAATAGTTAAATGAAAGATGCTCGCTTGTGACCTTTGGGAAAGGAAAAATAAATATTTGTAAATTGGAAAATTACAGCAGCATTCCCAAGTAACAGGGGATGGGGGAGGGAATAATAAACAATATAGATAAAACAAACACTAAAAAAGTACAATAAAAATGAACATAAAAATGGAACAAATATAATCAAGAATATGATCTTTATGTAAGCAGACAGAATTTTCCAGTTTAAAAGCAAACTAATAGATTGGATGTGCTATTTACAAAAAGCACTAACAAGAGTGATAGACTTCTGGTGCCAATCAAGCTGGAGTAAGCTTTCCATGCCCATCTCTTCCACTGATTACAACGGAAAATCTAGGTAAACTGCAAAAAGCAATCAAAGCAACTATTGGAAGAATCTGAAAAGTATATCAGCAGATGTATGAGGAGGAAAGTGAAGAATGTCCAGTAGGGGATGAAACTTCCAGTTTTCTCCTCCTCAGCAAAGTATTAACAAATAGAATCCAGCAATATATAAAAAGGAAATTTCACTATTGAGTGGGGCTTATCTTAGGAATGAGAGGCTGGTTCAGTGTTTCACAATCAATCAATGTAATTCATCATATTAACAGACTACAGAAGAAAAATCTCATCATCATCTCAATAGATGCAGAAGTATTTGAGAAAATTCAACATTCATTCATAATAAATTCTCAGAAAAGTAGGAATAGAAGGAAATGTCCTTAACTTCATGAAGAACTAGATACAAGTTTTTATTAAAATTAATTCAAAAAGAAATGGGAAGGAAGCTTTAATGCAACAATTATCATAGATGAAACTGGGAAGGTGACTAAATAGTGTCCATTGACAAGATAATGTTAATAGTTAAAATTATACTTATTCTTCTGAAGTTATTTAAATGATTAACTGAAATTCAATGAAACACTGAGACCAGTGTTTCCCAATTCTAGATACCCATTAGAATCACCTGTTTGTTTTAATGTAACTTAATTAAAAAAAAAATCTTTCTGCTGAGCCCCAGATCATTTGAATCAGAATCTCTAAGAGTGAGGCCTAAACAATAATATTTTCCTGAAACTTCTCAGGTAATTCTAATGTGCATGCTAATTGACAACCATTGTTCTAGTCTACTGACAAAGTTGGAAAGCACCCCAAATTATTTTATAAAACTAGCTATAATTTTAAAACCTCAAACAAATGAAGAAAACTGGAGACTAATTGATTATGTATATAGAAGCAAAAATTAGAATATTAGAAAAATAGGATCCAGTAATATATGAAAACATACATTTACTTTGTTGGTATCATGAGTTGAATCATTTGTTGATATAATGAATTAATTGTTATGCCATCAAATTAGAGTAGGAAAACTACATTATCATATATATATGATAAATATATATATATATATATATATATATATATATATATATATATACACACATTATGTATATATAAAGGAATTTGAAGACAAATAGTCATTCTTAACTTTAAGATAGCAATGAAAGAAAAATAGGCGAATAGAGAGGAGACTCACAAATTAGCCCAACTATAGATTCTGGGGGCTCTCAAATTTCTGTGCAAATCCACATTTTTGTTCTTCGTCATTCCTAGGCATCTAGAGTATGTCATCAGTGCTCTGTGACAAGTAGGACTGAGGTCAGTAATTTAGGCAAACTCAAGATAAATTTGCATGTGTGGTGCACAATTTTCCCTCCCCTATTAGAAGATGCAAGCTGAATTTTTTGTCTACTCTCTCTGTGGTGAGCTGGGAGGAATGGCTATGGTAACTACTAACCCAAACTGCATTGTTTGTTTTCACTGGTCCTTGGTAGCTAGAGTATGCCATATTCTATCAGCACTTTAAGACAGGCTAGTAAGAAGCCAGACCTCTGTGCAGCACTTGGAATAGTTGGAGCATTGGACACATGGTGTACCTCTTTTCCTCTGCAGGAAGAGTTGGAAGCTTAGGGTTTTGTCCAGACTCTATGGTACTGTGCCGGGGGTAGGGATTATTGCAAGAGGGCATCTCAGGTTTTCCTACTGGCTTCATTTTGACTGATTTTACACTTGCCTGCAGTGCCAAAGCCTCTTAACTAGTTTCTGAATTTCTCAAAAAAGAAATTTGTCTATGAATTGTTGTTGAGTTGGTGTGTCCATGTCAGATGGGAAGGGAGAGCCAGTGCTTCCTATTGTTCCATCTTGCTCACTGGTTTGGAGATCTTTCTGAAATGCGGATTCTGATTCAATGTGTTTGAGGATGAGATCTAAGATTCCACATTTTTAATGAGCTCCTAGATGATGCCAATGCTGTTGATTTCACATGTTCAATAGTAGCAAGATTAGCAAATGCAATAAGACATGAATTAAATAATAATGTAAAATTTAGAAAAAAATAAACTAGCTTTTTGCCAAGTATTTGAATTTATACTTAGAAATCCAAGAAATTCTACTAAAAGACTAGTCAAATTTAATAAGAGCCTAGTATTTGGTAAAGATACAAAAATACCTATATTCTATGCTAGCAGTAAGTACCTAGAAATAAAAATGGAACAAACTTAAGAATTGCACAAAATA
The DNA here is from genome assembly GCF_009761245.1 of Sapajus apella. Lineage (NCBI taxonomy): Eukaryota > Metazoa > Chordata > Mammalia > Primates > Cebidae > Sapajus > Sapajus apella. The sequence continues at coordinate 857,512 of NW_022437021.1, read as the reverse complement.
AAAGAAAATATGTAATATTGTTGAAGAACATAAAATCTGTTGGGATAAGATTTAGGGTGAGAAGAAAACAGGTTTTAGACATGTCTAATGCGCAGTGCTGGTGGGATGTTGTAATGATTAACACTGAGTGTCAACTTGATTGGATTGAAGGAAGCACAATATTGATCCTGTGTATGTCTGTGAGGGTGTTGCCAAAGGAGATAACATTTGAATTGGTGGGCTGGGGAAGGCAGATCCACCCCTAATCTGGAGTCTGGTGGGCACAATCTAATCAGCTGCCAGCAATAAAAAGAAGGCAGAAAAATGTGAAAGGCGATACTGTCCTAGCTACCCAGGCTTAATCTTTATCCTGACTAGGATATATAATATATAAATTGTGCTGGATAAAGCTGTAGGCTGGGAAGCTAGGACGCTATCGCCTTTTCACATTCCTGCCCTTGAACATCAGACTCCAAGTTCTTCAGTTTTGGAACTCAGACTGGCTCTCCTTGCTCCTTAGCTTGTATACAGCCTATTGTGGGACCTTGTGATCCTGTAAGTTAATAGTTAATAAACTCCCAAATATATATGTATAATATACTCATATTATATATGTATAAATCTGTATTAGGGTTCTCTAGAGGGACAGAACTAATAGGATATACAAATATATTCATATATATATATATATATATGAACTATAGGATATATAAAAATATTCGTATATATTAACTGATAGGATATATATTTATATATATTTTATACATGTATATATATACACAATATTAGTTCTGTCCCTCTAGAGAACCCTGACTAATACAGATTTCCAATTAAAGATATCAAGTAGGCATTCTAATTTTCAGGTCTTGACCAAGAGAGATGAATGCAGATAAATTCTGGGAGTTGTTGGCACAGCAGATCAGAAATGCTTATTGACAGGTTCATTAATAAGCTTCAGGGTGTCCAAGAACATTCTAAAATGATATGGAAAAAGTTATGGTTGTGTATTTCTTTTCTTTTTCAGGGACAAGATACAGAATTTTCAACAGATTCTCAAAGGGGTTCATGACCCAAAAAAGTTTAAGGACCACAGATATAGATGATGGTAGATATTATAGGAATGGGTAAATTACTCAGCAAGAATATGCAGAGTGAGAAGATAGCCAATGATGGGTTCTTATAGTAGAACAATACCTACAGGGTAGTTAGAGGAAGATAGAAATGACGAGGGATATATTAAGAAAACCAGGAGAGTGTAATGTTATAGAAAACCAGGGGAAGAGAGTGTCTCAAAAAGGAAGACATCTGTAAGAGATAGAGTAAGCTAAGTGCAGAACCCCGCCCACTGAATAGCAACAAGGAGATCACTGGTTGCTGGCAAGAGTAATTGCAGTGTATTTGTTATTAATAGAAAACTTAGTTGGAAGTAAAATTAAAAGAGTGGCTATAAGCATTTTTTTCTAAGAGTGGACTGTGAAGCAAAGTGGGCCACATGGCCAGAGAGAGGGGTGTAAAATCAACTGAGAGACTTAAGCATGTGTATATGCTAATTGGAACAAAACAGGAGAGAGGGAGAGATTGAAGAGGTAGGATAAAAAGGACTAATTGATGGAGTTGTATCTCTGCAGATCTGGGAAATGGGCACCACAGCAAAAGTCTAAGAATTAGCCTTGGGAGGATTAGGTCTTCCAACTGAGACTGAAAAAGAGAAAAGGACAAGGGTGGATATAGCTGATGTTATAGATCTGAGAGTGGGAGACTGAGGAAGTCTCATAGGATTATGTATTCACTGCTTCTGAAGTAGAAAGTAAGGTCATGCCTTGACAGAGAGAGAGGTTTTGAACATGCTGCCTGAGAAGAGAAGATTAATACTGTTTTGAAATTATTATTCAAGGCAAGAAAGCTGACTAGGAATATATAAAGGATTTATCTGCTATGCTAAAATCTAAGCAAAAATTAAAGACCTAAAATGTGAAGGGACACAGAGATGTACTGTGAACATGTATTCTCTATTATCAGACAGTAGATTGTGGAAGTTAAAGATGAGATTTTATTAGGATAGTGTGACAGTAGGATGTGGGACAAGGTTGTGGGGAAATATGCTAAAGAGGGGTGGCATGATGGATCATGAGGTCTAGGCTGAACACAGAAGGATGGAGAGAAAGGAGAGAATTGAAATACAAGGACAGGAATCATGGGAATGAGGGAGTTAAAGCTGGAAAGAGCCTGTTATTAGACAGTGGAACACTGAAATTCATTACTTTAGAGGATGATGGCAATGTCTGAGGTATGATGAGAATAGATGATGAAGTGGGATGGGGTTTATAAGGTAAGTAAATGTCACATATGGCTATTGATTCAGATAGTTACCTGAACAGGACTTTAGGTAGAGAAAAGTATTACAATTCAGCCAAAATTTTTGACTAAAACCATATATAGGTGGTTGGTGGTTGACAGTTGATTGGGAGGAGATGTTATGGTAAGTGCCATTATTCTCAAACAATAAACACTTTTATTAGACTCTAGGACTGGGAAATATTGGTTTGAAAGATTCACTGGGGAGTGAACACAGGAGCCAACTCTTAGAACAGTGAAATATGGAACATGGGAATATGGCCCTTGAGAGGGCCACCAAAGCAGTGGCCTTGGGAGATGCATCAAATTTCAGTAAGGCAGGGAAGTGTAGGATGTGTTCTGTGTAGCAGCTGAGGGTAGAGGGAAGTCTGTTTACTCTGAAATAAGTTTCACAAGATTATGTGAAACTAATAATTTTCACATAATCTTGTGAAACTTATTTACTCTGAAGGAGAGGAGGAATTGGGGCTGGGTCAGAAGACAGGAAGCACAGAGGAGCTAAACTGACTGAAGAGGACAGCTGTCAGGAGAGGCTTACATTTTGAGGTGGTGACCAGGAATGGCAGGAATGAAAGGCACAGAATTTGCTGACCTTCATGTACTTGGCAAAGTCTGCCTTAGAGTAGTATCAGATGCAGGCTGCTTTTCAAGACATGAGTCTCCTGACAGATAGTAGCTTGCTTTGTGGATCTTGAATCACTGTATATTTGTCTATTGTTTTCTTTAAATTATGAATCTCCTTAAAGGGTATCAGTTAATAGACACTTGAGCAAGTTCTATGTGCAAAGTACAGGAGTTTATAAAGTAGTAAGTGAGAGGATCTGACCTCATGAAGCCTACAGACTGTAGATTCTAAGGAGGAATTTATTGTTAAACAAATGTGTAAAATTCTAAAAAAATGATTCAACATGTACAGGAGTGCTGTCTTATGATACTCAGCCTTGTGTGGGTGGAAATGGTCTGCTTATCTTGCTCTTGTGTGTGTAAAATAGGTAGTATAATGAAGTGTGAAGCACCTTTAGACAGACTGACCTGAGGTCAAATCTCCACCATTATCACTGTGTAAACCTGAATTGGTTTTATTAAAGTCTGAGCCAGTCTTTTCACTTCTAAATTGTAGACAGGTTATATCTTGTAGCATAATAGTGAGTACTAAGCAAGTTAATGTAAATATAGCATCAAGTATAGTGCTTAGCACATAGTAAGTAAGCAAAAGGTTAGTTTCCTTACCCTAGAGTACTTCTTATAGGCACTTTATAAAATATGACTAAAACTACAAATGAATGACTGTATTCTATCATTATTCAAGCTATTTCTTTAGCATTATTATATTTTGATTAAGAAAATTATCTTATTCACTTAGGTGACCACAGTTTTAGATGAAATTACATATATGGTGAAGGAGTATCTGATGAAACTGACTTGGCAACTAAAAAAAACTGGTACTCTGTTTTTCTTTTATAAAATTGAATGCTTAAATCTCTGTTTAGGATTGCCATGGCGTTGTTTCTACTTTTCACTTGAACTGTTGATTTGTCTATATCCACACTGTATTTTTTTAGTGACACAGGGAAGTTTCAAGATGGCCCAGTATTAAGTGACTTTACCTAATACGTCCAGTTGAAATGTTTTGCAAGAGAATGTCAGCCAACCATTTTTATTTTGTTCACAGTATAGGTAGAAAACACCAAAGCAATAAAAAACAAACGTATTGCCTAGTTTTGTTGTTGTTGCTGTTGTTTGTGACAGGGTCTTCTGCTCTGTCACCCTCCCTGGAGTACAGTAGCACAGTAAGAGCTCACAGCAGCCTTGAAGTCCTTGAGCCCACAACTAGAGTAATTGGGATATCTATCACCTCAAGCATTTATCATCTCTTTGTATTAGGAACATTCCAATTCCACTCTTTTAGTTATTTTAAATATATAATTATTGTTAACTATAGTCATTCTGCTGTGCGGCTAACACTAGATGTTATTCCTCTAAAAGCATTTCTGTACCCATTAACCACCTCATCTTTATTCCCTCCCTCCCCACTCCCTTTCCTAGCCTCTGGTAATTATTATTCTACTCTCTGTCTGTCTCCATGAGTTCATTTTTTTAGCTCTCACATATTAGTGAGAACATAGCTGATTTCACTTAACATAATGACCTCCAGTTCCATCCATGTTGTTGTAAATGGCAAGATTTTATTCCTTTTTGGGGCTAAATAATATTCCATTGTGTATATGCATGTACCACATTTTCTTTATCTGCTTATTTGTTGATAGACATGGGTTGATTCCATATCTTGGATATCGTGAATAGTGCTGCAATAAACATGAGGGTGCAGACATCTCTTCGATATACTGATTTTAAAGGTCATTCATGATTTCCACATTACCAAATCTGAAGCCCTCTTCTAGGTACTCATCTTCCTCTTCATTCCACCTACACTTGACAAATTGACCACTTCCTTCCTTCTTAACTGCCCCTCCTTAGCACTTTCTTCTGTTGGCTCTTAGCCCATACATTTCTAGATTTTTCCCTGCCTCTTGTTGGTTGTTCCTTTGCTGGATTTTCCTCTAAATCAAAGGTGTCCAATCTTTTGGCTTCCCTAGGCCACACCAAAAGAAGAAGAAGGAGAAGAAGAAGGAGAAGGAGGAGAGGAATTGTCTTCAGCCACACATAATATACACTAATGCTAACCATAGCTGATGAGCGAAAAGAAAATGGCAAAAAGATCTCATAATGTTTTGGCCAGGCACAGTGGCTCACACCTGTAATCCCAGCATTTTGGGAGGCCGAAGCAAGTGGATCACTTGAGGTCAGGACTTCAAGACCAGCCTAGCCAACATAGTGAAACCCCGTCTCTACTAAAAATACAAAAATTAGCCAGGCATGGTGGTGGGTGCCTGTAATCCCAGCTACTCAGGAGGCTGAGGCAGGAGAATTGCTTGAACCAGGGAAGCAGATTTTGCAGTGAGGAGAGATCACGCCACTGTACTCCAGCCTAGGCAACAGAGCGAGACTATATCTCAAAAAAAAAATTCATAATGTTTTTAAGAAAGTTTATGAATTTGTGTTGGGCCATGTTCAAAGCCATCCTGGGCCACATGCAGCCCGTGGGCCATAGGTTGGACAAGCTTGCTGTAAATGTTGGGATACTGGAATATTCCAAAGTGAAGTCCTGGCCCTCATTTCTTCCTTCTCTGACCTTCTTTGTGAGAATTCAGTCCCTAGGCTTTGCCTACAATACTTTGCTGATGACTTTTACAAGTCTACCTGAACTTCTACCTGGAACTGTAGGTCATCTATGCAGCTTCCAGCTTGACTTTGATCGCCTGTTTTTCTGCCTTCTTGCAACTACCCTATTGCCATCATCATTCCTCTCTCCTCATCTATTGAAAAAGCCTCTTAATTCATGTCTCTGTTACAACTCTGGGTACTCTCCTCTCCATCACCCAACTCATTCATTTTCCATACAGGAGTCAGAGTGACTTTCATTTTAAATGCGATTCAGAATCTATCTCTTCCCTGCTTAAAATCCTCCAGTGGCTTCTTACAGCTTTTAGGATTAAGTCCAGCTTCTGCCGTGGCCTGCAAGGCTGGCCCTGCATATTGGGCTACAGCCCTTCCCTCAAGCCTTACCTTGTCTGTCTCTCCCCACTCACTGCACCCCTTTCCCCCACACTGTGGTCCTCTTGTCCTCAATCCAGCCCATTTGCTTTTCTTTCTCTCTGGAATGTTCTTCCAATGGCTGGCTTGTTTTTATCATTTAATTCATTTAGTCTCCAACTCAAATGTTACTTTTTTTAGAGGGACTGGTTCAGAGAAACATTACAGCCACTGTCTACCATATTATCCTGTTTCAGATTTTTCACAGTACTTATCTCTTTGGAATATTTAATTTGTTCATCTGTCTGCCTCACTAGAATGGAAATTGCATTAGAGCAGAAGTCCTGTCTGTCTTATTCAGCACTACATTTTCTTCATGTAGGACAGTGCTTAGGACTTAGTAGGTGCTCAAAAGTTTATTTTTAAAAAACAAAAGAGTAAATGAGTAATGATAATAATACTATTTAACTAACATTGAATAGCATTTGAAAGGACACTGATATCCTTTAGTGTCCTTTCACCCACGTTATCTGGTTCCTCTCAACATAGCTTCTGAGGTAAGAACTATTGTTATGGTCATTTACAGATGAACTAAGTCATTTTGTGTTTTTTTCACCTCCGTATTCAAAAGGGAAAGGAATTGCACTTTTTAAGACTCCAAAGAAGAAGAAGGTTAAAAAACTTTGGTAAAAGTATTTAATACACTGAGCTGACCATCTGTGAACTTTTGCTTTTTGTGTTTTAACCAAATGTTAGAAATTGAACTACATGTGTTTCTATCCTGAACACTGCAAACCATTCAGAGAAAATGTTCTCCATTATTCCTGGGTCCAGATGCAAGAGGTCCATGGTAGTCAATGCTCTGTAATTAAATGAGATTTTAGGCTGAGCTTCTAATCCCCTGAGACACAGAATGTGCAGCTGTACTAATAACGTGGCCTATTATATGGAAAGCCAGCCAGGCTCCTTATTTCTTTATGTATGCACACAAATACACGCACACACACTCACACACATACATTCACATTTATATATTTAAAGCCAACAACAATCTAAACACAAGGTTCTCATTCTGTCTTTAAATATGGGAAATAATATTAGATTAAGTTAATGTAATCACTAACATCATGTTCGGTAAATTGAAAACTAATGCAGCTTTGTTCTCCAACTCCCAGTCTGCCTGAGAAACCAGAATTTCCAGAATGTCCAGACCCACACTTTCGATAATAAAATATATGTACCCCACTTAGAATAAGGTGCATAATTTAATATTTTATTGTGTTTGATTTATAGGCTTTTTCAGTCCTTATTAAATTTGAGTTTTCACAATTGAGGAAAGGCCTTAAAGAAAACATATTTTGTGGTTAAAGACATATCCCACATGTGCTGGGTTGGCAATTTAAAAGTCAGGATAACTCCTCTCTGGGCCTTCAGAACACTGCTGAAAGCTCTGATTGTGGGGCTAAGGCTAGTAGGGCTGAAGGAGAAAGGGTCAGTGTTCAGAATCCAGGCTGAGAGCAGTCTACCTGTTTCTTTGAAGTCTGATATTGCATCAAAATCCACTTCAAAATCTGATATGGAAAACCTTAAAAAATTATATCAAAATCTGGCTTCTGTCTTTTATTAAAAGAAATAAACTTTAGGGGGGTAGGGAAAGTGATTCGTACTGATACTTTTGGCAAGACCTTTGCTAAGTACTCTTTCAGAGCAGTAATTCCCAAACTGACAAGGACCTGGACATAACTTCAAATATCTACAGCTTGAGAAATGTTACTTGGTGCTGCAGATATTTTCAGGCAGGAATTCCAGGTCCTGATGAACAGATGAAAGTACTTTTCTCTGAAAGCCTCTTCTGACCTGAGGACGCTGGCCACTGAAAAGGATCCAAGCTGTAGGACTGACATTACTGGAGAATGGAAATATCTTTTCAGCATCTCCAAACTACCAGTCCCTGCTAATCTTAACCAATTCCAACGCCTCCCAAGATGTTTCTGAACCCCTCATCCCTAAGGATTTATTTGCTTATGCCAGTCCTACGTTTTTCCATTTCTATTATGTCAGTGATCATATTCTGTCCTGCCTCTCCTATTCCATACAACAGAGAACAGGAGTCTTTGTTCCTTACTTCATGTTATCTCTCTCAGCTCAAAGTCATCTTTGGTTCCTTCTTCCACACTCACTACATTGCATTAGTTATGGATTCTTCTGATTATCTCTTCTCAATATCTCTTGAAACTATTTTTTTTTTTTTTTTTTTTTTTAGACAGAGTCTCTCTCTTGTTGCCCAGGTGGGAGTGCAAACATGAGATCTTGGCAAACTCTGCCTCCCGGTTTCAAACGAATCTCCTGCCTCAGCCTCCAGAGGTGCTGGGATTACAGGCATCCGCCACCACACCCAGCTAATTTTTGTATTTTTAATAGAGATGAGGTTTCACCATGTTGGCCAGCCTGGTCTCGAACTCCTGACCTCAGGTGATCAGACTGCCTTGGCCTCCCAAAGTACTGGGATTACAGGCGTGACCCACTGTGCACAGTCCCTTCATTTCTTTATATTTCCACTCTCTCTCTGATTCCAGGCCATCTCTGGCTCTTACTTTTGCCCTCATAGCAATTGATTTGGCTTTCCTTGCTCAAGTCTTGCTCCCAGCTCTCCTTTTACCTATTCATTCCTTACTCTGCAATCAGAGTGATTTTTCTACAATGCCTGTGTACCTGATCATCTCATTCCCCTGCTAAAACCTTGAAATAAATTCAAGGTTGAAATAAATCCACTGCCCTTGAAATAAATTCTCAACTACTTACCATGGCTTAGCAGGTGCTAATAGCATCTCTCCCTCATTTCCCTTCTTGCACTACACCTTACACCTGCAGTCATGCTTCACTCCTACTGCTTTCTCAGGGAAGCCTGTGGGGCCTTTGCTTGCCTGGGCCTTTCCCTGTACTGTTTCCTAGTGCTCCTCCTAGCTCTTTACCTAACTAATTCCTACTCATGCTTTGTTCTCAGCTTAGAGTCACCTCCACCAGATCACCTTCCTAGACCTCCTGCTTATCTTGCTCTTCTTTCCAATAGCATTTTGTCTTTCCCTGACATAGCACTGAGACTTTATTATAATTGTGGTTTATTTTTTTCCTCTAGACTAGAAGGTCCCCAAGGACAGAAACTATATGTACTTTCTCTCTTTTATATCATCACCACCTAGCTCAGTGCCTGGCATATAGAAAGGCATGTAATAACTATTGAATAAATATTCATTGTTGTATCTTCCACACGTTTTGGTATCAAGTTGGTATTGCTGAGTGCCTTGCATACAGAGGATGTTCAATACCAATTCGATAAATCAGATCCACTTGACACATTGTTCAAATTGTCAGATAGAAAACCAGGTCTACGGAGACACAGAGTAAAATAATATGCTGGTTTAGGAAATATTAGATTCTTTTCTGAAAGATGCATTTGATTGGCTGACCAATCACATTGGACCACTGCAATGACCAGATAGAGCATGTTATGGTTGCTATATTCTTTTTGCAGATGGGGTTTACTGTTTACTGTCTGGGGCAATTCTATCTATTGCCTGGAAACTGGCTGCTATAAAAGTAAGAATTAACAATGGCCTTAATACTGATTATATTAATAACTACTAATCATATTCTTAATGTGCATCAGCTCATTTGATCCTCACAATGATCCTGTGAAGTATCTACTATTATTATTCTACTTTACAGATGAATAGTAGAGAGAGAATCTGAACCTCTGCAGTCTTACTCTGGAATCATGCTTCTAAACATTTCTCTGTATTGCTGGTATTCTTTGCTGTGGTCACTAAGTAGAGTCATAGCTTCAGAGATGGATGCATTTATGAGCTATGCAAAAGCCTTAGGAGTCTTTTGCACAGGCAGCAGGCATAACGCTTAGGAAACGAGATTAGCCTCTTGTCATACCTGCTGGACTTGATTTTAATAAAGCTCTGCAAGCAAGTCATAAGAGAAATGGGAGCAATTTGGAAATAAATTACTTCCATTATGCTCCAGAATCTCCTATATACTGTGGCATTTAGGAATTATTCACAGATGTATGTTTACAGTTAAAAAATCAACTATACTGTGCTCAATTATGTGAGGGGAAAACTCTAGTAAACAGTTTTTAATTGGATTGAAATTAAGATAAATTTAGGATAATGAAGGAAAATGTCTTAACAGCAAGATTTATAGACTGTGTGCAAAACTCCCATCGGAAGTGAAAGAAGCCCAGTATTTTGAAATGCAAAATTTACATGCATATGAGGAAAAAACATTATGTGTACAATTAGTTTCTATGTAGTCATGAAATTCTTTTGAAACAGCAGAGTATATATGTATTATTCAATAGACAGATACAACCATTCGCTGTTATAAAGTTCTATATTAGGTACTACGGGAGGTACAAAATTCTCTGAAGTCTAGCTACAGATTCCAAGTAATTTATAATCTACTGAGTTATAGGACTTCTTTATTAGAGGGATTATATAGTGTAGCCATAAAATGTTCACAAAATGAGAGAACCAAAGTATAAAATATTCTTTTGGAAGAGAGACTGTATTTGGCAAAAAATAAAACGAGATCCTAGAAGCATATTCATCCTGAAAGAAGAGGAAAGAAGGAAATTTGTTTTCTTTTCATCTAATTCTAGGATTTTAATGTAATAAAAGGTTAAGGAACATCCTATATGAAGCTTTAAAAATAGATTCTTTGAAAATATTAGTAATATGTGGTGGATTTTGAAAGTTGGGACTAGAGCCTACATTTACAATCACATAAATGACTTGGGACAAACCATGATACATTTTAAACCCTTGCTACTCAAAGTGTGGCCTATGGATCAACAGCATCAGCATCACTTGAGAGCTTGTCAGAAATGCAGAATCTCAGGCCCACCCCATGCCTATTGAAGCAGAATCTTCATTTCAACAAGACCCCAGGTGAAACTGTATGCATGCTAACATTTAGAAGTGTTGATCTAAATAATAAACTTTTTGCACAAGATATTTTGCATATTTGCTCTTTTTGCAACAGTCATGTGTTGAGATATTCATCTACCTTTCTAAGATCTTTTCTTTCTACTTCACTTTCCAAATGATTCTCCCCAGAAGCTATTCTGTCTCTACTGCTTCCTACAAGAGCTTCTCTTTAAAAACAATTTTTGTTCTCAGTGACAGCGTCTCACTCTGTTACCTATGCTGGTGTGCAGTGGTGCAGTCCTAACTCACTGTTACCTCGAACTTCTGATCTCAACCAATCCTCCAGCTTCAGCCTCCCAAGTAGTTAGAACTGCAGGTGTGTGCCACCCTGCCCAGCTAATTTTTAAATATTATTTTAGAGATGGGGATGTTACTATGATGCCATGGCTGGCCTCAAACTACTGGCCTCCAGTGATCCTCCTGCCTCAGCCTCCACAGTAGCTGGGATTACAAGTGCATACACCAGGCCCAGCAAGAGCTGCTCTTGACCTGATTGCTTTCCATTGTCTTTTCTGCTTAAGCCATATGGAACAATTTGCATTTTCTGAATATCCTGTGTTCTTTTTTTTTTTTTTTGAGACGGAGTTTCACTCTCGTTACCCAGGCTGGAGTGCAATGGCGCGATCTCGGCTCACCGCAACCTCCGCCTCCTGGGATCAGGCAATTCTCCTGCCTCAACCTCCTGAGTAGCTGAGATTACAGGCACGCGCCACCATGCCCAGCTAATGTTTTGTATCTTTAGTAGAGACGGGGTTTCACCATGTTGACCAGGATGGTCTCGATCTCTTGACCTCGTGATCCACCCGCCTCGGCCTCCCAAAGTACTGGGATTACAGGCGTGACCCACCGCGCCCGGCTGTCCTGTGTTCTTTTATGCCCTCCACCCATGTTACCCTCCCTATCTCCACTTGGACCCATTTGGCCTTTAGGACTCAATGAAGCCTTTTCTCTCTTTTTTACTCCACTCCAATTCTTTGTTCACTTCATTCTATTCTCATAATACTTGATATATTTCTGGATTATAGCTCTCATTATATTGCAATATAATTGTTAATGTGTTCTCTTTAGTACACTGTGAGCATCTCAAGGGAAAAATGTTTTAGCCACTATTGCATCCCAAGTGCTCACAAAATGTTTGCTGAATGGATGCTGTATTTGCAAGTTATAAATAATGCTACTCAGTCAATCACTGGACAGTGAAGTAAGTGCTAAGGAGAAAAAGATCCAAGTCTCTAAAATGATGCCAATAAGGCCTACACACACACACACACACACACACACACACACACCACCTAATCCTAATATATTGACTTGTTTTTTAATTATTATTTTTAATTCTTTATTTCCATAGATTATTGGGGAACAGGTGGCGTTTGATTACATGAGTAAGTTCTTTACTGGTGATTTGTGAGATTTTGGTGTACCCATCACCCAAGCAGTGTACATTGCACCCTATTTGTAGTCTTTTATCCCTAACCCTCTTCCCACCCTTCCCCCCCAAATCCCCAAAGTCCATTGTGTCATTCTTATGCCTTTGCATTCTCATAACTTAGCTTCCACTTATGAGAACATATGATGTTTGGTTTTCCATTTCTGAGTTAATTCACCTAGAATAATAGTCTCCAATCTCATCCACGTCACTGCAAAGGCCATTAATACATTCCTTTTTATGGCTGAGTAGTATTTCATCAGATATATATACATATACATATATATATATATATATATATATATATATATATATATATATCTACCACAGCTTCTTTATCCACCTATTGGGCATTTGGGTTGGTTCCACATTTTGCAATTGTGAATTGTGCTGTTACAAACATGTATGTGCAAGTATCTTGTTCATATATTGACATATTTTCCTCTGGGTAGATACCCAGTAATAGGATTGCTGGATCAAATGGTAGTTCTACTTTTAGTTCTTTAGGGAATCTCTACACTGTTTTCCATAGTGGTTATACTAGCTTACATTCCCACCTGCAGTGTAGAAGTGTTCCCTGTTCACCACATCCAACACCAACATCTATTATTTTTTGATTTTTTGATTATGGCCATTCTTGCAGGAGTAAGGTGGTATCGCATTGTGGTTTTGATTTGCATTTCCCTGATCATTGGTGATGTTGAGCTTTTTTTTTTATATATTCTTGCTGGCCATTTGTATATCTTCCTTTAAGAATTGTTTATTCATGTCCTTGGCCCACTTTTGATGGGATTATTTTTTTTTCTTGCTAATTTGTTTGAGTTCATTGTAGATTCTGGATATTAGTCCTTTTTCAGATATATAGACTGTGAAGATTTTCTCCCACTCCGGGTTGTCTATTTACTCTCCTTACTGTTCCTTTTGCCATGCAAAAGTGCCTTGGTTTAATTAAGTCTCAGCTATTTATCTTTATTTTTATTAAATTTGCTTTTGCATTCTTGGTTATGAAATCCTAGACAGGTTTTCCCAATGTTATCTCCTAGAATATTTATAGTTTCAGGTCTTAGATTTAAGTCTTTGATCCACCTTTAGTAGATTTTTGTATAAAGTGAGAGACAAGGATCTAGTTTCATTCTCCTACATGGGGCTAGTCAATTATCCCAGCACCATTTGTTGAATAGGGCGTCCTTTCCCCACTTTATGTTTTTGTTTCCTTTGTTAAGATAAGTGGCTGTAAGCCTTTGGGTTTATTTCTGGGTTCTCTTACTCTGTTCCATACATCTATGTGCATATTTTTATGCCAGTATCATGCTGTTTTGTTGACTATGGCCTTATAGTAGTTTGAAATCAGATAATGCGATGCCTCCAGATTTGTTCCTTTTGCTTAGTCTTGCTTTGGCTATGCAGGTTCTTTTTGGTACCATATGAATTTTAGGATTGTTTTTTCTAGTTCTGTGAAGAATGATGGTGGTATTTTGATGGGAATACAGTTATTTTCGCAATATTGATTCTACCCATCCATGAGCATGGGATGTGTTTCCATTTGTTTATGTCATCTATGATTTCTTTCATCAGTGAATTGTAGTTTTCCTCTTGTCTTTCACCTCCTTGGTTAGGTATATTCCTAAGTATTCCATCATTACTATTATTATTATTATTTTTGCAGCTATTGTAAAAGTGGTTGAGTTCTTGATTTGATTCTCAGAGTGGTCGCTGTTGGTGTATAGAATTACTGATTTGTATACATTAATTTTGTATCCAGAAACTTTGCTGAATTCTTTTGTCAGTTCTAGGAGCTTTCTGGAGGTGTCTTTAGGGTTTTCTAGGTAAACAATCATATCATCAGCTTGCTTGTTGGGTAGAATATTCTGCAAATATGTGTTAAGTCCATTTGTTCTGGGATATAGTTTAAATCCATTGTTTCTTTGTTGACTTTCTGTCTTGATGACCTGTCTAGTGCTATACTGGAGTACTGACTTCCCCCACTACTATTGTGTTACTGCCTATCTCATTTCTTGGTCTATTAATAATTGTTCTATAATTTTGGGAGCTCCAGTATTAGGTGCATATATATTTAGGATTGTGATATTTTCCTGTTAGACCAAGTTTTTAATAAATATATAATCTCCCTCTTTGTCTTTTAAACTGCTGTTACTTTAAAGTTTGTTTTGTCTAATAAAAGAATAGCTACTCCTGCTAGCTTTTGGTGTCCATTTGCATGAAATGTCTTACTCCACCCCTTTGCCTTAAGTTTATGTGAGTCCTTTTGTGTTAGGTGAGTCTTTTGAAGGCAGCAGATAGTTGGTTGGTGAATTCTTATCCATTCTGAAATTCTGCATCTTTTAAGTGGAGCATTCAGGCTGTTTACATTCAATATTAGTATTGAGATGTGAGATGTGAGGTATCATTCCATTCATCGTGCTATTTGTTGCCTGTATACCTTGTTTTATTTTAATTTTTTTGTATTTTTGTTTTTTAAGTCTTGTGAGATTTATGCTGTAAAGAGGTTCTGTTTTGAAATTTGTTTCAAGATTTAGAGCTCCTTTTAGCAGTTCTTATAGTGGTGGCTTGGTAGTGGCAAATTCTCTGAGCATTTGTTTGTCTGAAAAAGACTATCTTTCCTTAATTTATGAAGCTTAGTTTCGCTGGATACAAAATCTTGGCTGATAATTGTTTTGTTTAAAAAGGCTGAAGATAGGGCCCCATTCCCTTCTAGGTTGTAGGGTTTCTACTGAAAAATCTGCTGTTAATCTGATAGGTTGTCTTTCTTAGGTTACGTGGTGCTTTTGCCTCACAGTTCTTAAGATTCTTTTCTTCATTTTGACTTTAGATAACCTGATGACAATGTGTCTTGGTGCTTATCTTTTTGCAATGAATTTTCCAGGTATTCTTTGAGCTTCTTGTATTTAGATGTCTAGGTCTTTAGCAGGGCTGGGGATATTTTCCTTGATTATTCTCCCAAATATGTTTTCGAAATTTTTAGATTTCTCTTCTTCCTCAGGAATGCCAATTATTCTTAGGTTTGGTCATTTAACAGAATCTCAGACTTTTTGGAGGCTTTGTTCATATTTTCTTATTCTTTTAATTTGTCTTCACTGGATTGGGTTAATTTAAAAAACCTTGTCTTTGAGCTCTGAAGTTCTTTCTTTTACTTGCTCTATTCTATTGCTGAGAATTTCCCCAGCATTTTACATTTCTATAAGTGCATCCATTGTTTCCTGAAGCTTTGATTGCTTTTCATTTCTCCTCCCATTTCTTGTATATATATATATTTTTTAACTTTCTTAAATTGGGTTTTGCCTTTCTCTGGTGCCTCCTTAATTAGCTTAATAACCAACCTTCTGAATTTTTTTTTCAGGTAAATCATAAATTTCTTCTTGGTTTGGATCCATTAGTAGTAAGCTAGTGTGATTTTTGGGGAGTGTTGAAAAACCTTGTTTTGTCATATTATCAGAGTTGGTTTTCTGGTTCCTTCTCATTTGTGGAGGCTATATCAGAGGGAAAGTCTAGGGCTGAAAGCTGTTGTTCAGATTCTGTTGTTCCAAGGAGTGTTTCCTTGATATAGTACTCCCCACTCTTGTCCTAGGAATGTGGCTTCCTGATAGCCGAGCTGTAGGAATTGTTATCTCTTTTCTGGATCTAGCCACCCAGCAAGGCTACCACGCTCTGAGCTGGTACTGGAGGTTGTCTGCAGAGTCCTGTGATGTGAACTTTCTGTTGGTCTCTCAGCTGTGGATACCAGCACCTGTTAGTATTTGGAGTGTCTCCCAGGTCCTGCAGGAGCAATCTGTTTCCTTCAGAGGGTCACTTCTCTTGGCTTCCCTGATTTATTCCTGCAGTTATTCTGAAACAAAAGGTCATGATGCAAGCCTCCACATGCTGCTCTGCCTGTCCAAGTAGGAACTGCATTCGAGCCCTGCCTCCCATCCACCATGATCTTCCCAAAGGACAACTGGCTTTTCTGATGCTCTGTTTGGGGGCCCTAATGTATTGATTTGTAATAAGCAATACAGCTTCTGCAGAAAAGGGACCTAATCAGGGTCAGGTGGTCTCACATTTGACAGGTACTGTTCAGATGACTCTGAAATACTTCAGAAGTATTATAATATGGTAAGCTGTAAGGGACATCACAGTCTCTATGGGAAGCCATGACACTGGCTTGTTTTATGATCTTAAATCAAATTGAAGTCCAAGTGGTCATTGAAAATCCTTCTGGAAGGTTTTTAATTCTGGGACACATGAATTGAACAGGAAGATCATTTCTGCCAAGTCTTACTAGGAATTCTGGTCAAAAATTTTTTCTTCAATTGTGCAAGCACTTGCTGATTTTTATGGGATGTTGCATTAGGAAAATGTGGAAGATTTTAAAGTAGAAATAGCTTGGAGGAGAATGGAGTTTAGGGAGGTAGAAACTAGATTCAACATTTTGTGTAATATTGTTTAAAGTAGAGAGTCTATGAAGATAAGGTTACCATTCATGCTCCAGATGTTAGGTTAGAATTTTAAAAGTACATGAATCTTTGAGCAATGAACATGAAGAGAAAAACAGATCATTGAAAAATGTCTGTTGAACAGATGTGAAATTTTTTTTTTTTGCATGTTCCTCATGAGGCACTTATTCAAAAGATTTGGAGACATAAGAAGACAAAAAGAAAACTTAATATGGGATAGCAAACAGGTAGCAGACGAACAGTAAAAACTATAACTCTTGGTTTCTGTAGCTGATACAATGGTATTTGTAGGTAGCTTAAAAAGTTATGATCAGATATGGTGGGTACAACATTAAATAGAGAGTAATGTTAAAGGCATAGAACTGGCTAGACTGTAAAGAAAACCTTGGAGGAAAGCAGAAATCCAGTGATGTGAAGGGGCACTGGAATCTGTAGTTGCCCTGGAAGCCAGAGCTTAGGTTTTCAAGAGCTCCAGTGAAGGATGAGTGACTAAGTCAAGCACACACCTGTGGAAAGTGTGATCTGATACCAATCTTAGAAAGTCTGGACTCCTTAAAATTGAGTGTATGGTAGGGGGGCACCTCCTAGAGAAAGGAAGCGAATAAACTCGTTTATCTTTTTATCTGGCATATATTGAGGAAATAATAAGTAGATATAATTTCACAAGCAGAAGCCTGTCTTCATTTGTATTGGAAACATTATTTATACCATTGAAGCTGATAATTTACTATAAAATGGTCTACATGTGGAAGTGCCTCCAGGGGCCCAGTGGAGGTCAATGTGAACTCTGTTTGAAGAAACCCACCAAAACTTAGGTCTAAAAGAATTACCATTTCAGGAAACACAAGCAAAATTAAAACATATATGAGGAATGAAGTTCCTATTAGAAAGTTAGCAGAAACAATGAAGACCAAAGCTATTAAAATTATTGGATAAATATATAAAATAACTGTATGAGATACACTTAAAGAGACCATTAAAAATATAACCAAGAAAACTAGAAGTGACTGTGAAAAGTACCAAGCTAATTTTAAAAGGAACCAAATATAATTTCTAGAACTAAAAATATAGTAATTAAGTTAGATATGCAATGGGTTAAGCTGATTAGGAAAGAAAAAGAAAAAAATGATGAAATAGAAACTCCAACTGAAGAGACAAGCTTCTTAAATAAAGATTACAAATGTGAAAAATATGAGGGATTAATAAGAAGTTTCCACATATATTTACTGAATATTTCAGACAAAGGATAGAGAAAAGCCAGTATCCGAAGTGATAATGTCTGAGAATATTCCAGAATTGTAGAATAACAGGTCATATAAAATGTGGTAAGTTACATGAATCCCAAGAAGTGAAAATTAAAAGTTCTACTTGAAATAAGTCAGAAATGCTGCCAGTGTATGGTTAAGAGTACAGACTCTGAAGCCAGACTGCCTGGATTCAAATCTAGGCTCTATCACTAACAAACTAATTGCCTGAGTTTCTTCATCTAATGGAAATAACAATACAAGTTGAGTGTCCCTAACCTGAAAATTTGAAATACTAAAAAATCTGAAGCTTTTTGAGCACCACAAGTGGAAAATTTCACACTTGACCTCATATGATGGGTTGTAGTCAAAATGCAGTCAAAACTTTGTTTCATGTACTTCATGCATAAAATTGTGTAGAATATCATATAAAATTACCTTCAGGCTATTTGTGTAAGGTATATATGAAACATAAATGAACTTTGTGTTTAGACTTGTGTCCCATCTTCAATATATCTCAAAACACTTCAGGTCCCAAGCATTTTGGATAAGGGAAACTCAACCTATCATAGTACCTACTTCATAGTATGGACATAAGAATTAAATGACAGTGTATATAAATAAATATAGCCAAATATAGTCTCTGGCACATTATAACACTATAAAAGAAAAAAAGCTTTAACTGCTTATTATTGCTATTACTTATAGAGGGACTTCTCCAGAGCACAGTGAGGCCAGAGGAGAGTGGAATGTTTCTATACATTTCTAAAACAAAAACTGTAGACTGGGTACCGTGGCTCACATCTGTAATCCCAGCACTTTGGAAGGCCAAGTGAGGAGGATCAGTTGAGGCCAGGAGTTCAAGATCAGGCTGGGCAACATAGCAAGACCCTGTCTCTACAAAAAAAGAAAAAGGAAAGGAATATAATTATATGCCCAGTAAAATTACCTCTTTTGAACAAGGTTGAATTTGTCATTTTAAGATTGAAAAAAAAAAGAGTTGACCACCAACATTTTTTATTTATTTATTTAAACATTTATTTTAAGTTCAGGGGTATATGTGCAGGTTTGTTATAATGGTACATTACATGTCATAGGGGTTTTGTGTACAGATTCTTTTGTTATCCAGGTAATAAGCATAGTATCTGACAGTTAGTTTTAGATCCTTACCTTCCTCATTTCCTGCACCTGGTGGAAGCCCTGGTGTCTTGTTCTCGTCTTTGTGTCCATGTACTGTCAACATCTTACTAAAGAAACCTCTAGAAGAAGTGCATTAGGAAGAAAGAATATGGTCCCATAAAGAAAGCCCCAATATGTAAGAATAAATGTTAAAATCATCAATATATCAAAATAAGTATAAACTGTATAAAATAATAAATGTTTAACATGTAGAGCTAAATATATAAAATAATAAGCAGGGATCACATATTATTTGTCTATGGAGTTGTGGTATCATTATAATGAAAGCATTATAAAGTCTTAGTATTCCAAGAGAATGCAAAGACTTGGACTTAAATATTAATTTTAATATTTATATAAAATCATTAAAGAATGAGAATAAAATTTATAATTTTTATACTAATAGAAAAAATAAAATGGAACACATTTTTAAATTGACTCAGGAAAGAATGAGATCAGAAAAAAAACAAATCAACCCAAATGATAAGATGGAAGAAATGATAACATGGACTAAATACATCACAATTCACAATAGGAGTAAATAGGTTAGAGTTTCTAGTTAAATGATAATGACTATCATACTGAATTAAAAAATAAAATTCTAGTTCAGTAATGTTTTCCCTAAAGGGATGCCTAAAATTTGGAGACATTACACCAGAAATGTTTAAAAGTAAAGAATTAGCAAAACAATACTAGAAAAATACTGCTTAAGAGAAAGCTGGTGAAGAGAAAGCAATTAATATTAGACACAATAAATCTTAAGACAAAAAATATTAGTGGAGGTAGTCTCTACATAATGATGAATGATGTAATTCACTGGGAAGCTTTAACCATTCTAGGTGTATATTGACTTAGAAACAGAGATTCACTTCATCAAAAGGAATTTCTGATTAAACTATAAGAAGTTGCTAAATTCAGGGAGGATCCAAGATGGTCGTTTAGGAACAGCTCAGGATTGCAGCTCCCAGTGAAAGCGCGGAGAGTGAGTGGACGCCGCATTTTTATTGCCCACAGACTAGGAAATTTCCAGGCGGAGGAGCTCCACGGTTCGCCAGCGCGGCTGATTCGGCCAGTGCGGCTGTGCCGGCCTGCGCCGCTACTTTGCCCCGCGCGGCTGCTTTGTCGGCGCCGCGGAACAGCGGTGCTCCGTAAAGAATACACCGGTCCGGGTGCCCTTTTGGCTGGCGATTGGAGCCACGGGAAGTCGCCCATTCGTCTGTTTAAAAAGGGGACTGAGCAGGGAGCTAGGACAGTAGACTCCAGGGCAAAAAAAGCACCACGAATCTCAGTGCGGCTGTTTAAGCCAGCACAGTGAGTTGTCGCACGGGAAGAAGTTGCTAAATTCACCACCATTGTGATAGAATTAATACATATTTCTATTACAGTAATTAAAAGATCAAAAGACAAAATTTGCAAAGTATATAGCACCAAACAATACCACCAACACATTTGATAAAATGAACCCATATAAAAACATTGCTCAACAATTGGCAAATATACGTTCTTTCCAAGCACAAGAAAATTTTTGAAAAGTAATCATGTGCTAGGACACAAAAGTCTGGCTTTATACATTCTATACTCTTACAGTTAAGGTAGAGAAATACATACTTGTAAATTTTAAAACTTCTCAAATGACTTATGCATCATAGAATTAATATAATGGAAGATGATTGGAACCAAATGATTAGCAAGACGAAATATCAAAATTTGAAGAAAAGCTGTACTTAGAGAAAAATGAAAGGTAGAGATTAATAAACTAATCAAACTTGAGAAATTAAAAACGGGAATAGCAGAATAAGGTCTTAAGAAACTAGGTCAAAGGAAATAAAAGATCTGGTTGAGAATTAATGAAATAGAAAACATTGATCAATAATTAAGATTGGTTCTCTGAAGAAACTTGAAAAGGAACAAAATTCTGGCTGCCTGTCTTAGGAACAGAAGATAGATTATATTAGGAATGGAAAACAGGACATAACTGGAGACAGTGAGTGTTAAAGGGGCTTTGAGACCACACAGCATTTTAACTGAGAGTAGGTTTGGGGGTCAAAGAGATTTGGTTTTGAATCCTAAATCTGCTGCGTTCCAGCAATGTGATCTCAGGGCAGTCTCGCGACTTCAGTGCCTCATTAGAACAATGGCCAAGATTGTGAATATAAAATAAAACAGAAAGTAAAGTATTTGGCACATAAAAACAGGAAAAATTAGCTATACATTTTATTGTGATTTTTTATTCTTGGTATTGGAGCTCAGTACCCCTGGGCAGCTTTATTGGTTTTTTGATGTATAAATCGGGCACCAAGAGCAAGAAACAGAGCTGGACAGAAACTGGAGGACAGTTCATGGAGGGCAAATGTGAGCAGAGGCCTACAAAGGGATACACAAGGCCTGAGCAATTCTTTTAAGTGGAAAAGCCACAGGGTAGAGAGTGTGTTTTTTTAACATCAAAAGCCTCGAACATACACAGAGAAGTAACTGTACTCCTTGGTAACACTGACCAAGACAATACATTATCATAAATGGGTTTGCAGACACCTTACTCCAAAGCCCATATTTCTCTCTCTTGTACTCCCCAAACACATTCACTAGTACAAGCCTCTGTGCTGGGGAATGCTGTTACAGAAGGATTAGATTAAAGCAGTAATGCAAGGAAGAAAATCAGGCCAGACCACATTTCCATATTAAAATTTAGAATACAAATTTTAGTGTTTTCAATGGGCCGGGGCACAGAGAAGTTGTTTAAGCCCTCTGTCCCCGTCAAAAATGGATTTTACTTTAACTATTCCACCTAGAGAAGAACCTGGCCTTGTTTAAACACCTAAAAAAAATCTAAGGGCTCAAGAATACTGTGATTCTTCACATTCCTGTGTTTGAATCCTCAGGCACTAAGTATTTGATATCAAAAACTCTAAATAAGTTTTTGATAAATGAGGGCAGCAATGAATAACCCGAACACTCAGAGTGATAGACCTTGGACATTTTGTGAATATGTGCACATGGCAAGTCAGTGTAGAGTATGTGAGGCTTTCTCCAATGTGTGAGCCTTCAGTGAGGTCTGAGCAGCATTCATTTCTTCAGCATCCAGTAATCCTGTCTTTGTGAATTAAGTCCAGCTTCCCAGATCAATTTCTGAGTGGGCGCTTTCTGTGAGAATCCAGCACTGTCCCCTTAGAAGCAATCTGGAATTCTGAGGAGTCCAGAACATTTATAATTTCTCTTCAAGGGAGACACTTCCCAGCAGCATAGCCCCAGAAGAAGATACACATCCATGGGCCCACCCCTGGCTTTAGGAGGGCTTCTCCAGTTAAGCTTTGAGAAAGAAGGTTAAAAAAAAAAAAAAAAAAAAAAAAAAAAACAAAAAAAAAAACAGAGAAGCCCAGCTCTCTTCATCTTAGGGCCTCCCTGCTTAGTAATCTTTCCAACAGGGGCCATACAACCTTCTTCCCTGGCCGCTTGTTTCTCTGAGTGTTGTGCCTGGAGATTCTTTCTAAAAAAAGTATCCCAAACCTAGGCTGACTAGGTTTCTGTCATTAGGAAGTCCAGGGAGCCCTCAGACAGCAGAAACCTGGTGTTTTGAGGGATGCCTCAGAGCTTTGCCCCTGCTGGTTTATGGCTGGAGATTGCAGTTGGATACAAAGAGAGCCATTTGAGAATGTTTGCACCTTATCATTTCCAAGGAATCTCTGCTCTTGAGACAACTGGTGCTCTCAACTGTCTGTCAAGTTCAAGAACTTTTTATCTTAAGCATATCTGAGTGTTGGGGCTGAGGAAACTAAAGGAAACTCACCACAAGAGATATTATTTGTAGGGCTCAACTTTCCCCATGGTTGTATCTTTCTTCTACTCTTTTGTACCATGTCAGTCTGGGGACATAATTGGCCCTCTTCCTGTAGAACTGGCTCTTAAAGTACTTTGTAATTCTGGCCTGGAGCTGCTGGGAGGTCTCTGTTTCAGCGAAACCACTGTTTCATGGTGAATCAGTCACTTCCTCCAGGCTGCCTTCTTTCTTTCCTGCCATGAGGTCAGGGACACTGCCATTTGGGGACAGTCTGGGCTTTAATCTATATTTTATCTGGCATGGGAAACTGAATGGAAACTCCAGTCTGAACAAATAGACCCAAGGGGATTGTTGAAGTTGACACTTGGAGGGGATTTTAGTTCTTTATTATAAATTGGTTTATAAAATATATTTTATCCTTCTACCTTGACAAATATACCCTTATAGTGACAAAAAGCAAAGGATATATATGAAGTTATAGTTTTTGTATGTCTGAGGGCTGGCAAATGTCTGCTAAAGTTATTATTGCACACATCTGGCTCTTCTGTCTATGGGTCATGATAGCTAAATGAGTAACAAAGTGTTTACATAACTTACAGATTTGTATTTGTTCCATCAATTAAGTTTTCTTGCCTTTATTTCAGAAAAATTACTTTGTTGTTATAATCAATATGCTTACATACTTTGTTTTCAACTCATTGCAATTCTCTGAAGGCTTAGAAACTGCAATTATATTGAAAGTATATGTAAACATATTTTAATGAGAATATATAAATTAAATACAAAAATAAATTCTAAAAGTTATTTTATATGTTTCTAAAAGTCTTTTAAAATATTCAAAATAATCTATTAACTTTAAAAGGTATAATACAAGTTATAGTTAATATATGCCAAAATTTTATTTCATATATTAACATTTTAAATAAATGTTATTTTTATAGAGATAACATTATTCACATTGTAAACATTCTATGCCCACCTAGTTACCAATATAAAGAATTGGTACCATGATACACATATGATACATGCATGCAAATTTAAGGGTAATATGAAATGCTAATATTACAAAATGTTCCTAAATCACCACCTGCAACTTTTCTGAATATTATGCTAATGGAGTAGCATGGGAACCAGGAATTTGAACAAGAAAAGAAGCGTGAAAAAGGATTCTTGGCATTATTGAGAAATGACACTTTGTTGTAAAAGCATCTATTGCATTTATGTTACCTTCAGGGAGGAATTTGATAAGTTTGGTTATTCTCATAACCCAGCACTCTTTTTCTCTTACATCCTCCAAATATTCTAAAGCAACATCATCATAATTCCTGATTTTTATCAGCTTTCAAATTAGGCCGCCTTTTGTTTTAAGGATACAGGGAAGTGATATAGAGGTTCATTTCCCTGGCACCTGAAGAGTGTGGTCATGAGAGCAATGTTAAGTATTACAGACTATGCTGGGCCAGCTCTGGGTGCCACATCCTGAGTGATAAAGGCATCTGTGTGTTCTTTATTATATTTATTTGTGGGTGACTGTGGTATGTGGAGCCCTCCAAAATATCTCTTGACCAGGACTATGGAAAGTACTATATATATCACCCATCCAACTGTATACATCACACTTTCCGGGAGAAACAACTGCTAACGTTTTGGAATATTTCCTTCCAGTTATTTTCTATCCCTTGATTTCACACATGAAAATATACCTGATATACAGTCTTGTATCTAGCTTTCTTGATAAAGTTACCAGTGGAAAGAGATCTCCACTGACTGACCACTCAGTGCAGGAATTCCTGTCAGATGGTCAACCAACCTTACACAACTGCGTTCTTTAAACATGGGGCAAATGTTGCCTGGTCATGGGGGCTTATGCCAACAGCACTGAAGGAAAGATTACGTTGTTTTCCTAATGGAGATGGCAGAAGTTAAACATAAGAAGCGTTCAAAACAATTAAATAAAGATCCAGAAATATAGCCAAGGCGTATGTGAGAGGCCATAGGAGATATTCAAAGAAATATAAGACAGTTTCTGTCTTTGTAGAGGCTTGCTTACAAACAGCTAGGCTGGCTTTGTTTTCATCAAAAGATGACTGATAGCTAAACTTAACAAGAAGAATAGACCATTGGAATTGATTAGCCTGTTCTACCAAATTATCTACTAATCTTTAGCTCAAACTTACAGCGGAAAGTTGGGATTTTTAGAGATAATATGGTTCTAGAAACCGTATTGAGCATGGCATGGCTTTGTCAATTTCTTTTGTGTTAGTAAGACTAACTACCATTTACTGAGGATATTATGGACTAAATAAATACTTCATAGACATTATTTCATTTGAATTGTCATTAAAATTCAAAATTTAAATACTCTTTATTTAATTATTTCATTTGATCAACAACTCCATGAGAAAGGTCTTACTTACTCCTACTTTTAAAAGGGAAAACTGAAACCTGGAGAGGTTTATAGCTGGCTTTATGCCACATGGGTAAGAAGTGGTAGAGATATAACTACTTCCAGAGGCTGCTGCTATTAAGATATAATAGGTAAAACTCTGTTCCTCATCACAGTAGAAGTAGAGAGACTCTTCTGTTGTCAGGTTAGTCAATGATAATCATATTAGTTAGGATAGGTAAGGTTGTGCTGCAGGAGCAACAAACCATCAAACCTCAGGTGCTTAACCCAACAAAAGCATTTTCTCATTCACCCTACATGTCCATATTGTATCAACTACAGACTCTATTAGGCTCTATTTTCACTCTGGAACCAGCCTGATGGAGAAGTCACTGTCTGAAACATGATCAGTTATGGTGGCAGAAGGAAAGAGTGCTAGAATATGTATTAACGATTAAATGTTTCTAATCATAACTCATTTGTCTGAACTTGTCATATGACCCACCCAGCCACACAGAAAGCTAGAAAGTATAGTTCTACCATGTGCCTCAAAGACAGAGAACCAGGGATATCTGGTATCAGCATGACTACTTCAATAGATGTGGGTACCATATGACAAGACTTTCATCTCTGCTATTGATATGTTGTTGGCAAGTTCTTTCTACTGGGGCCAGATTGTAGAGGTTACTGAATGACAGTAGGGGAGGCAAGAACAATCTTCACAGTGCTGGCATAAAGGATGGTGGGGGGCTCAGTGGAGCAGTGGGAAGAGTTAGGGACCTGTGAAGAAGAATAAAAGCTGTGGGCCAGGCATCATTTGATTACACTTCATGCATATTAACTTATTCAATCTTCACAACAACCTAGTGGGGTAGTCCACTTATCCCCATCTCAGCTCTGGGTGCCACATCCTGAGTGATAAAGGCATCTGTGTGTTCTTTATTTATTTGTGGGTGACTGTGGTACATGAGATGAGAAAACTGGGGTACAAATGTTAAGTAAGTTGGCCAAGAAAAGAAAGTAAGTGGCAATGTGGCATGGAATCACTGGCAGAACAGGTCCAGAGGTTATGCCCTACAGAGTGTGCTCATATTAGCCACTGAGTACATTCTCCTTCTTGCCTGTGGTCCCTGCTCAGAAAGGAATCTGAAAATCATATTCCTGTTTTCAACTTCATCTTCATCACAATTACTTTAACTCTCTATAGAGTGAAGTTCTTTCTCAAAGGCATATTAAACTATAGCATCTCTCTAACTGTGAAGATGAATGAGCAGCTCTTCATGTGAGCCAGAGAAGAGAGCCAGAAACCATAAGGTAAAATGCTAAGTGTGGCTACATGTGCCTCACTCTAAGTCAGTAAATATCTGAAGAGAATCACAGGCATGGCTTTATGAATTTGAATTATCTGTGTGTGAATAAACCTTGTTGATTCAGACTCCACTGGAAAGTATAAATACATCAGTGACATAACCATTATGAACAGAAAGGGCACGGCCACAAGTAGATGCAGAAGCCAGCATGGAACTGACAAGGAGTTATTCCACTCACTTACCAAAAAGTGCCTCCCAAATCCTAACTCTTCCAAATGACTCAATTTCATTGGCATCACTGGGTGCCTTAAAAATCCTGTCACCATATAGAAACATTACTCATTTATATCTTTGTTCCATTGCCTTGCCCACTTCTTTTTTCTTGAGGTGGAGCTGTAAATATTAGATTTCATGGTTCAAGTTTCTGGAATCCAACTTTCTAAATTGTCTTACCCTGGTGGAAATGGGAACGCCATAACCCACAGTCAGCTGTTATTCCTATTGAGACTGACAAAAAGCGTTTATTAAGTGCCTCATACTATATAGCACTGACCTGGGTGCTGCCGAAGTGTCAGGCCTGTGCAGTATACCATGTTCAGCTCAAACATACTTTGAGGTCCTCCAAACATACAGCTAAGTAAATGTTTTGCCAGCTTTGAACGTTTGCCACCAAATTACTTGCACGACAAGGTCATTGCTTGTCAAGTCTAGGCACAATTTTTTAAAAGTCAGAATGACCAGTGTTAACCCATTACCAACTGTATTGATTGCTACGCTAACAAATCACTATAAACTGAGTAGTTTAAAACAAGACAAATTGATTCTTTTATACTTCTGGAGGTCAGAAGCCTAAAACATGGGTGTTAGCAAGACTGCATTCCTTCTCAAGGCTTCAGGGGGTTCCTTGACCTTTTCAGCTTCCCTCAATCCCTCCAGCCTCCTACTTTGATCTTCCCTACTCCTCCTACTCACTCTGAGCCTCCTGCTTCCATTTATAAAGACCTTTGTGATTGCTTTGGGCCCACCTAGATAAACCAAGCTACTCTTCTCATCTCTACATTCTTAATCACACCTGCAAAATCTATTACTGTGTAAGCCAACATATTAACAATGTACAGGGATTACAATGTGGATTTTTTGTGAGGGGTGAGGGGACATTGTTTAGCTTATCACAGCCACAAAGGTTTTTCAGATATGTGATAAGTCATATAACACTTTATTCTAAAAATCATTATGTATGGACCAGGGAAGCATTGGAAGAAAGGAAAATATCACATGTAAAGATCACAGTTGAGAATCTCACAGTGTTGTTTGTCTTTAGTTTTAGTATCTAGTGTCAAAGGCTTAGAGAGTTAACTTTGTTTTCTACCTTTTGTTTTTCCTCCTGCGGCTGTCATCTGCTTACCTGCAGACCCAGGCTCACTCTGCCGTCACTCTGAAGTTGGGCATCTCTAAGTTTGCCTGCTGCTTTGCAAAGGCTGGATGCTTACTTTCACAGATCCAGGGTCCTCTGGCCTGCTGAGCTGGGCTTCTCATGCAGAGTCTCTTTCCCCCTTTTATGCCATGCTTTCTTTCCATTTTTCCTCCTTGTACAGCAAACACTGCACAAATGTTGGGGTCCTGTAAGAGAAGTTGAAGGCATTATCCTAGACCTTCCAGGCTGGCAGGAGGAGAGGAGGTGGACTGTTCTACCTGGCCCTGTGTCTTCTCAGTACTGGATTTTAAGCTGCCTCCTTGAGTGAGGTGGGGAAATAAAAAACAGCAAAAGAGCAGGGGCTTCTTTCTGCTCAGCAGATCACCCCTCTCCCCGACCCTCAGGTCTCTTGTTAATCATTCCACTCCCTGGTTACCAGCTACCCAGCCTGGGTGGCACTAATTCTTGTCTCCAGCACAAGGGGACTTGCTAGCCTTGGTATACGATAATAGCTTTTGAAATAAAAACTACATATGAGGCAACTTGCAAATTTAAACTTTTTTGGGATGGGTGTGTAGTTGCAGGAGGAGTTCTCCCTTAAACAAAAGCAAATTTTCCAGTTACACCAGTTAAACAGGTTCTCATACCAAATATCCCAATGAGGAGTTCTTCTCCGGTGCCCCCCGGGAAGGGAGGCTCCTGAAAATCACTGTGCGCATGCCTATACCTGCCTTATGTTCTTAGGACCACATTCTCACCATTCAACAGGCAGAATTTAGCTAGGATGCCAGCAGGGATTTTGATGTGTGCATGCAACTATTTGAGGAAACCAGGTCCACCCCGGTAAAAACAACAACCTTCGTCTGCACAACCTATTCTAGATTATAGGGTTAGGACTAGGGAGAGACCAGCTAAGTTATTAACCACAGGTATAAATTTTAAGGGAGTATCACACACTAATCAATTAATGAAGAAAATAATATTTTGATGGAAGCACTTTTTAAAAATAAAAATTAATGCAAAAACATCTACAGTAAACACATCAAATTTTAAAATACATATTAGTAACAATGCCATGCTATACTGAGTTTGAGGCAAAAAGAAAAAAATCAGTAACACTAACCCAAAACATCACAAGTGTTGATGTTTTGTTCATTATAGTCTTTTATGCATTAATTTTGATTTAAAAATATTGCATTAAAATATTATTTATCTTGATTATGAGTTTTTTGGGACCCCCTTTAATTTTATGCCCCAAGGTGAGTGGCCTACTCACCTCACTCTAGTGCCAGCCCTGTAGTCCAGAGGGCAGTTTTAAGGCTTTAACTCATTTGAGCCTTGCGACTATTCTCTAAGGTGGACAATACAAGGCAAGTATTCTTAGCTGCATTTGACTGTAAAGGAATTAAATTCCAAAACAAGAGGCACAAATTGCCCAGGATACATGGCACATGGTGACGACGAGGCTGAAAATCAGGCCTGCTAACTCTGAATCTGGGGATCCTTCCATGATACCAGAGAATCTCAATCTCCAGTGTACCAAAAAATAATCAGGAGAGTTGTTAAAATTCAGAGTTCTGAGTTCCAACCACTGAACTCTGATTCAGAAGGTCTGGGGTGGAATGCAAGAGTCTGCATTTCATTTAACAATCACACTAGCTGATTTTGACATCAATGAGCTACCACAACTTGGGGCAACTCTGTAAGGACTCCGGGCAGATGTCCTCAAGCTATGACTGCAAGAGCTTGCTGTTCTTATCATTCAATTTCCCCTTGTAAGAAGACATCTGTACTTCATGTGGGTTAAAATATTATTGTATCTAGTAAGAGTAACCTCAGCTAATTAACAAATAACAAACATCAATCCATCATCCCTGATGTTAACCAAAAGAGAGCATGGTCTTCTTAATCCACAAGATCAATGTACTATGAGGCATGACAGAAGAAGAAAAATCTGAAAAATGAGGGACCACTCCAATTAGATGGGAGTCCCTGAGCAATCATGGGTCTGCTTGTGGGCACCAGGCATGTGGGATGAATACCCCAAAAAGAAAGGGAAAGGGACTTCAAAGACAAACTTGGTCTACTTAATAATTTCTCTTGTACTTGTTGAAAATGAGAAGCTAATTCTTTCTGTCAGGGCAGTTTCTAAATCTGGATCAAGTAAGAGATGGAGTTAGAAGAAAAATTAGTACTTTTTACCTTAATGCTTATGGAAATGGTACCTTAAGTTGACAATATAATACTGGGACCATAACAGCATAAGAGAAAGTTGAGCGGATTATGTGACTACAATGCAAGCAACTTGAGAAAGAATCTTGTCAATGCTGCCAGGAAAGCCTTTCTGCTTGAGGTCAGATGCATGAAAATGAAGCAAACAAATAAAAATATTTAAATTGGATTCTTAAACCATTTATCTCTGAAAAAAATAACATCTAATATTTTCTTTTCTATCAACTGCTAGCCATGTGGATTTTACCAAGGCTTTTCATCAAGGGGCACAGTTTCCAGTTACCCCATCCTTAGTGGTTACTGTAGCCTTACATAGCTTGATTCTGGCAAAGAGCATAATTCCATGCCAGAATGAAATGTATTGGCCTGCTTTGTTCTTCAGGCTGTGGGTAAAAGAAGTGGCAAATGGAACCAGTTTTCTAATAATTGAAGTGAAAAGAAGTTGGCCTCAATGAAGTTTTCATCTCAGGTGTTCAGATTGCCCTCCTTCTCTGCCTCCTGGGATATGGGTACAGATACAATCTTAATGAAGAGTTTGGGTTGCTATAGACCTGAATAGCAACAAAATTGTCAGGGCCCCCTGCACATTTGAAAACAGTGTGTCTTCAAAAATTGCACTTGAAAGATGATTGATTGGTAACATACCTCTAAGCAACACCAAGCATGATATTGAGGTTTCCAGATGTACTGTCACAGCGCTGCCAGAAGAACACATGAACACTCTTCCCTTACTTTCTAAAATATGCCTGCCTATTGCTTTGCTCCATTCCTGTTCACTGATTATTTTCCATCACTTCCTGGATCCCTTATCAACCAGAACAATGGTTCTCAAACATTAGTGACATCAGAATGACCTGGAGTGCTTGTTAAGCTACAAATTGCTGCATCCTACTCTTAAGAATTTTCAATTTGGAAAGCCTGTGTGGGTCCAGAGAATTTTCATTTGTGCTAAGTTCCCAGTTGATGCTGATGCTAATAGACTGAAAGCCACCAATCTAGAGTGATGGTCCTAAAACATTAGAATCACCTAAGGAGTTTTCATAAAAATACTGATGCCCAGGTTATACCCAGCCAATTAAATCAGACTGTTCAAAGATGGAGCCTGTATTAGTTTGCTAGGGTTGCTGTAACAAATTATCTCAAACCGAGTGGCTTAAAACAACAAAAATCTGTTCTCTCACAGTTCTGGAGGCTAGAAGTACCAAGTCAAAGTGCTGGCAGGCCACTATCCCTCAAAGACTCCTGGGAGGGGGCTGCTTGAAGCTCCAGCTGTGGCCAGCAATGCGTGGCCTTCCTTGGTTTGTAAGTATATCACTTCAGTCTCTGCCTCCATCTTCACATGCACATGGCCTGTGTATATCTATGTCTTTGTGCCCTCTCCTCTTTTCATATGGATGACAATGACTGGACTTACATCTTATCCTAATCCAGTATGACCTTTTCTTAATGTATACCTTAATTACATCTGCAAAGAGCCTATTTCTGAGTAAAGTCACATTCTGAGGTTCTGGGTGGACATTAATTGTTCAAGGCTTTGTGAGGGGATGCTGTTTGATCCTGCACAGAACCCTGACTTGGCTTTAAGATCCTTCAGGGCCAGATCCATGTGTGTCCAACTACCTTGACGAATCTGGAACATAATGGCATGAAAAAAACTTTCTTGAATGAAGGAGCCTGTAAACTCTCTACATTCAATTCACAGTCATCACAACATAATAGATGACAAACACTCCTCATTTGTCTTAAAACCTTGTTAAACTAACTGCAGATTCCAAGGACTGTTCATCTGTCTGACTAATTCAGCTCTAAATTAAAGACCTTTTCCTTAAACAACAAAAGATATTGAAGGTATTTCTTTGTAGAAAGATCCGTATTCTGTTCCTCAGGGCATTTTACAGGGAACATACCTATAAAGAGCCCAGATTACACACTTCTGAGAGCTTTTAATGATAAGAAACAATGTTTTTGAACTTCCCATTATGAACTAGAAATAATATTTTCACATAAAACAAAAATGCTAAATTACTTAACTGCCTCCCTAGAGTTTTGAGTTTTATACAGTGTAAATGATTGTTTTCCAGGAATTAGGACCACAGGGGTGTCTCTTTAAAATGCCTGGGATGTAAAGCAGGAGGCAGGATGCCTATTGTCTGAACTTCAGTTGGAGAGGTGATTATTCATGGGGTCAGCAGTGCGGGTGACTAACATGCAAGCCACAAGCCCAATCCAAATGTGTTCATATTGGAAAGCGTGATGTGTATTGTCAGTCAGTTGGAAATCAGAGCCAGTAAGGTTTATTTTGGATGAGGTGGCATCTGAGGATCACAATCAAAATTGTCCAGATGGCTTTATTTTGGATCCGTTATGCCAATATCGGACATGGGGGTGGTTTGTGGAGGTTTTTTGAAGACTGATCTGTGACCCTCTGGAGTGGCATTGGATACAATGGGATATTAAACTGAACTCGGAATTAGGAGCCCTGGGTTCTGGTCTCAGCTCCAGCACACGGGAACTCTGAGATCACCGCAGTTTTTAAGTATATTGATGTTTGGTATACAAATGTAATGAACGTCTAAATTCATGTATCCTGCTTTGCATTGCTGCATCTGCTTTACAGAGGTATCTCTTTCCTATTTCTTTTAAAGCAGAGAGATTTGGTCACCTATTTAGATTTTTGGAAGTATTTTTCTCATCAGTGGATTCTGGCTTTGACATCCTTTTTGATTAAAATAAAATTCCTTCTTATATTAACCAGGAACATGATAATGTTTAGAAGTTATGAAAATATCTAAGTGTTTTAGTAACTTTTATGATATTTTAAAAATCCTTTCTAACCACACACTAATAGTTATGATAATTTCCAGTTTTGATTTTTAACCAGAGGCAGTGGTAGCTTTTTAACATAACATTGTCTTACTTCTCCCTTGAACCTCCTTCTCTACCAATGAACTGAGAGGGACTGAAATCATCTGGGTATTTCTGGGCAAGCTGTCAGCTTTCTGAGTACTTGGAAGTTTCCTCACATCTTATTAGTTTATTTAGTCATAAAGATTCTTTAAGATAAAAACCAAACACAGTCAAGTGTATGTGACAGATGTTTCTGAGATTTGGGCAAGAGGCACAGGCAGGAGGGGAAGTTGTCAGTCAAAGGCAGCCTCACGTTTACTGCTGCGTTTTCCTGTTTTTCAGTCTTTGCATAAGGAAAGAGGTACCCTTCCTGCATGAGTCTTTGTTCTGTGACAGCTGCTGCACCTCTTCTTTGAAGTTATTCTGTTTGGCATGAAAGATGCACAGTAATATATCTGAAGTCTAATTCTGTCCAGGGAAGAAGTTCAAATTGAAGAGTATTTTTTTTTTAAAACTGTGAAGGAAACTAGTATTTATGGAGCACCTACCAAGTACAAGAGAGTGTTACCTGTTATTTCGTTTAGTTCTCTTCATTGCACCCTTTTACAGACAAGAAAAAGAGACACACAGTTAGTAAGTGGCAGGTCCTAAGTTTAAATTCAAGTGTACAGATTCTACTTGTTTCTTGGAAGCACTTATTTGGTTCGCCCTCAGGGTTTACACCGTCTTTCTTTATGACACTCATTTTTCTATTTGGCAATATACATAACATAAACTTAACCATTTTAGCTGTTTTTGAGTATATATTTCAGTGGCATTAAGTACTTTCACATTGCTCTGCAACCGTCACCACCACTGTCTCCAGAATGTTTTCATCTTTCCAAACTGAACTCTGTACCCACTAAACAATAATTCTCCATTCTCCTCTCCCTCCAACCCCTGATAAACTGTCTACTTTCTGTCTCTTGGCATTTGACTATTATAGGTACCACATATTAGTGGAATCATACAATATTTGTCCTTTTGTATCTGGCTTATTTTACTTAGTAGAATGCCCTCAAGCTTCATCCATGTTTTAGCTTGTATCAGGGCTTCATTCCTTTCTTCTTTTGAGATAGGGTCTCACTCTGTTGCCAAGGCTAGAGTGGAGTGGTGTGATCACAGCTCACTAGAGCCTTGACCTCCCAGGCCCAAGTGATCCTCCTGTCTCCTCAGCTTCCTGAGTGTCTGGGACTACAGGTGTGCGCCACCACATCCAACTAATTTCTTGGTTTGTGTGTGTGTGTGTGTGTGTGTGTGTGTGTGTACGCCCCATTTTGTTTATTCCTTCATCTGTCAATGGACATTTTGGTTGTTTCCATCTTTTAGCTATTGTGAATAATGGTGCTCTGTGAACATGGATGTATAAATATCTGTTCAAATCTCTACTTTCAGTGATTTGCAGTGTATATTCAGAAGTAGGAATGCTAAAGCATTAGAATGTTTTGTTTTGTTTTGAGATGGAGTCTCACTCTGTCACCCAGGCTGGAGTGTGGAGTGCAGTAGTGTAATCTTTGCTTACTGCAACCTTTGCCTCCTGGGTTCATGTGATTGTTGTGCCTCAGCCTATTTTCAGTGGAGACAGGGTTTTACCATGTTCTTGAACTGGTAAAACCCTGCTGCTCTTGAACTCCTGACTTCAAGTGATCTGCCTACCTCAGCCTCTCAAAGTGCTAGGATTACAGGCATAAACCACCACACCCGGCCTAGAATGTTTTTTTTTTTTTTTTTTTAAATATAAATATTAACTGAAGCTACCATACTCTCAAATACATTTTATAATTTTTAGAAAATGCATTTCCTATCCAAGTTACCAACTTTCTCATTTCTCTGGGTAATACCTGCATTCTTCCAGTTTTGCAAGCTTGAGATCATGATGTCACCTTGGACAATTTACCAGTGTCCCTCTCCTATAGTTAGTCTGTGATATGGACAAACCATTGTTTGTTTCTTCAAAGCATCCTCAAGATTGGGCTCTTTTCATTAACTCTGCCGTAACCTCAGCCCAAGTCTAATCACTGTGAATCACTCCAACAGCTGCCTGATATAGCTCCATGTTCCAGACCATTTCCTACCAAACCTCCAATATCATTGTCAGAATAATTTTCCTAAACACCTGTTTCCTCATGTCACCCCATGCTCAAGAATCTACAGTGGCATTAAGTTTAAGGTAGTAAATTAATTGATTCTTTCTCATGTGTGCAAAATTATTTTACACGTCTTCCTTGCCTTCTCTACTCCTAGGGCTCTCCTCGATGTTAGTCTTATAAGCCAAGCTATTTCCCCAATCTATGCCATTGTTTTCTACTCACCTAATCTCACAAAACCATTTCCTGTTGCTCTTCAAAACATGTAGGATCTCCATTTATTTCCTACATTGATTAGTTTTGCTTCCCCCTAACCACATGCTAAGCTTCTTGAGTATTGGATCTTTGTCCTGTACTTTTTGTGAGAATCCTGTGATTCTGGACAGATATGTGTTTGCTGGCTCATGAAATAAGACAAAGTAATAGGAAGACCCAAATTGCAAAAGATGCCGACAGATTTTATCGGAGCCCTTAGGAAGAAACTCCTTTACACCCAGGAAGAAATCTCTTGTAGTAATTGTCAAATACTAGAGTAGAACGAAATCAGCTTAAATAGTTCCTTACGCATCTTTTGCATTGTGGTGTACAAACTCAGGCCAGTGAATTTTCAAGGCAAAATGTTACCCAGGTGAGTCTGTTTCTCATTTTAAATAATTCTCAAAATATGTGAAATACTTAATAAATGTTCCCGCTCTTCTCCTAAGCATTCTGATTACATGAAAACCTAGAAACACAGCATTCTAAGAAACTTGAAATGTTCTTACTACTATTAAGTTTGGGAGCTTTTCTTAAAGTAGCTTTTTAGTCCAGTTAATAAAAAGATTTTTTTTTCCTTGAGAAGGGCTTAAGAGGAAGAGTTTCACACCCTATAATAATTTCATAAATGGATAATTTGACACTAAATTGGGAATACAAATCATTTTTCTGTAAGCAGACATGACATCCAGAAAGTTAACCCCAGAATCTGGCATGTCCTCTTCTTGCATTAGGACATGGGTGTTAGAATCACAACATTGACCAATTCAAGTTTAAGAACAGAATATGTCACAGAAGGTCAGATAAGTGAGAGCTACAAAAACTCAGAGAGATAGTGAGAGAGAAGGAGGTGGAGAGAGAGCAGGAGGGAAAGAGACAGGGTGGGAGAATAGCATTGGAAGAATATTCTAATGATATTTTAGGCCATAGGAATATTGTAAAATTTTATCAATAAATACATCAATTAAATGCAACCAGAATTTTTTGGTTATGAATTATGAAAAAATAAAATCAAGCAGCCAAATTAGCTCATTTCCATCTCCTAATTACAGACATTATATTTAGATAGACTTTTTCACAAATAAATGCCAAATTTGGAGCTAACATGACTGATTGCATTTCTAATTTCTGTTCTCTTCTGTTTCATTGATCTTAAGTGAGTCAAATAAGCTCTCAGGTACTTTACTTTAAACTGATATTCTTCTAAATCCTGTTAATGCAAGCTGTAAGAGAGACATTAACAATGTGTTTTGGGGACTCCTGATAGTAAACGGCTGTTCTAGCCACTACTGCACTTATGAAAGTTAAAATTTAAAAATATCCACCATTGTACCAACATTCAATTAACAATGCTCTATCACTTTTAGCACCAGAGGGCTTTGAATAAACTATTGTTGTGGCTTGGTTGATAGACAGCTTGTCAGGAAATGATCAGTATTGGCCATGATTTAGGGCTAATTTCATGGATGTTTTCCAGTTTCCGCGATCTTCCTTTCCCCTCTTCCAAACAAAAGTGCTTCTGAAAATTTCTGTTTAACATCTTTCACTTTGAATAAAGAAAACACAAAACATTCCCCTTGCAGCTGGTATTGGTGAAATTACTTCTCTGGAGAGACGAGCAGATGAGGGTCTTGTTTGAGAGGCACCAGGCAGAGGTTTCATTCTTTATAGAGACCACACTCAGAACTGCAACCTGAGATCTGTCTCTCCTCTTTCCCCCGCCCTTCACCTACCTACGCACACATACACCATCTAAATGAACACAGATGGCTGGCACCCAGAGCAGGCATCTAGGAAAACAGCCGCGGGCCTCTCTGTTTGCTGTCCTTTCATTATACAAACAGAGGGCCTTCGAGATGCTGGTGTTGTTTCTTAATCTGAAATCATTCTTGTTTGGAAGTTTACCCACTTCCTGTTGAGAAATACAGCCAAAGCATCAGAAAGATACTCAGAGCTCTATTTGACTGAAACCAAACATTCCTTTTAACCTGTTAGACAGTTAAAATCATAGTCATAGTACACGCATGGTACACTAAGTCATGCAGAGTATTATATTTAATGAAAGCCATATATTGATAAAATCTTTATCAGTTCCTACCTGGCAACACACGTTTTTCCTTCAGAACTGCATAGCATCATCTGATGTATTTGTTTCTCTGTGTGAAATATTTTTTTTCCAAATGTAGTATAAAAGAGTGTAAAGCCAAACTTCACAAATGCTGAAAAATAACCTAAATCTTTATACCTCCACCAAATCAAATGGAACATATGTTTTCTCCGATTTATTTCTGTATAAAATATGTAAACAATTACTTGCATTTGGAGGACATAATTATGAAAAGGTTGATATCTGAAAGGTTATTACTGATTTATAGAGCCCTCTAGTTTAATAGAAGACAGATTTAGGAATAAGAAAAAAAAAATACTGCTTTCTCCAGGAACAATAAATGTCTCAAAGGGGAAATGTAAGATTTAAGAGTAATTTTTATTAGACATATATACTACAGTTTGTGAATCTAGGAGGTATTTCTCATTTGAATGACTTTATGTAATAAAAATTTTGTAGAGCTATCTCACACTTTGTAGTATATTTTATATATCTCAAAATGCGATGATTAAATTCCATCTCAAGGGCAATTTTTAAAGTCTGAATTCCTCAATTTCCCTTCATGGATTTATAATCCTCAGCCTGAAGATTAAGTACTATATTAACAAATATAAAACATTTATTTAAGCAAGAAATTGAGCTTAATTCTCCCTGTTGTATGCATATTCTTTCTGTGCATCCTACACACACATGCACACATGAACACACAAATGCACAATCTCTCATACACAAACACACTTTCAACAAATTCATCTAATGTTGAACAATGTAATAATGTTTAATATTAGTATAATGCTGTATAATAAAAATTAAACCTTGCAGGGGAAGGATCTTAATACTTCAGCTTCATAGATATGTTAAATTACAGTTGCAATGTATTTATGTAAGAGTAACCTAATTTTCAATATTCAGAGGATTGCATGCCTCAGGAAAAAAACAAAAAAGAAAATCAATTTTTGTTCTTTTAGGGAAAATTTTAATTTACCAAGTCATTCACAAAGGTCTTAATCATATCTTTAACAGGATTTCAAATTATACAAAAGCTCCCTAATTTGTGACTTTTCATAAAGATTGGCCTAGTGTTAAGAATTCAAAAGCTAAATGTTTTCAGAAGTGAAAAATAAAAATAAAAAGAAAATGGTGCATGCTTAAATTGATACATGTATTTAATAACATCCTATAATCACATACACTAACCTGTACAGTCTGTAATGTATCACATTTGCTACTCCTTTTACTCTGACTTACAGTTGAGGACTGCTTTATACCTAAGACTGGCTTTCAGATATAATAATAGCCAAAGACTTCAACTTCTGGCTAAGATGGAATAACGTGGACTGGATTTACCCTCCCACCCTGAGCAACTAGAAAACTGGATAAAAAATGTGAAACGGCAATTTGTAGACATTGGACAGCAGGGAGCACAGAACTCTCATCCCTGAGAGAAGAGAAGCAAACAAGGTGAGGCCATGATTGCACCAGTTCAATGACCAAAGTGTTTCCAGGCTGAACTCAGGGACGGGCAATCTAGTGTTGTTGTTCTGGCTGAATGAAGGAAACAGAATTGGTGTTCAGAGAGGCCAAGACACCTGGAATTTATAGAACAGAGTATTAGAGAGGGTGGGTGCTAATATTTAAGTTTGTGTTCCCAACAGGGTGGAAAGAACTCATAACACAGGTGGCATCAGGTAAAATCCCCTGTTGGTATTGCCTCAGCAAGGGGCTAAATGAGTTGTGGCTCAAAGGCTCTCAGAGTTCACCCTAACAAAGTTTAAAAGCAAGCTTTGAAAAGACCCAACCTATTCCAAGTAACTTAATTGCATGGCAGATCAAAATCCAATACTAATAAAAGGAATAGTGCAACATCCAGTGATCAATGACAAAAGTTATGATGTAATACAAGTTTACCAGTTGTGCAAAAAAAAAATAAATAGAAGTTTACCAGTTTT
Source organism: Sapajus apella (assembly GCF_009761245.1). NCBI lineage: Eukaryota > Metazoa > Chordata > Mammalia > Primates > Cebidae > Sapajus > Sapajus apella. Next base: position 817,883 of record NW_022437021.1, on the reverse strand, counting down.
GCAAAAAAGCAAGTTATGAACCCTAACTAGAAGAAAATCAGCTGGTAAAAAGACTGGGAAATGACAAAGATGAGGGAACTAACAGATGAGGACTTCAAACGCTTATTGTATTCTCTATGTACTCAAAAATTTAGAGAAAATCCCAAGCGTGATGAAGAGAGAAATAGAAACTATGAAAAGAATCCAATAGAAGTTTTAGAGATGAAAATTATAACATCTGTAATGAAGAGTAATAACAGCTACAATTTCATGAACAAGGTGCCGGGCCCTGTGCTGAGTGTTTTATGTGCAGTATCTCATTTAACTACATCCTTTCTCCTATAAAGCAGGTGTTACAGACGCGGAGGCCAAGGATTAGAAAAGATCAATAATTGTACATGGCCTGTCTTCTAGGCTTATGCTTTTAAGCAACATTCCTATTGTTTATAGCAGTGTTTGTGATAAAATATAATTCAGTTTAAAGAACAAACCTATGTTTATTGAAATTCCTAGAGAATCACACTAAAAATGACTGTTTTGTGTTTGTGTCTGTGTGTGTGCGTGTACACGTGTCTGTGTGTTAGTGTGAACACATATGCATTTGTGCACAATGTTGGTATAGATTTGCTAGAGATCAGATAGGTTTTCCTGAGAGTCTTATAAGGTATGCGTTGGAGAATGATTGAACTTATTTATATTCTGCTGTTTTCTCAGGAAGATATGATAGAGATGAATTGAGGGAAACTTGCAACTTAATGGTAGAGCAAAACCATGTAAGATTGTTCAGAGCTTCTTTTTCTTGTTGTTAAAGTATTCTGCAGCTGATATCTCAAGTTTGCCAATAATAATAATATAATAAAGAATATAATATTAGCTAAAGTTTATCAAATGATTGTTGTGTGTCCTGCTCTGCTTACATACATGTATTACCACATTTAATTCTTTGAGGTAGCTTCTATTCTTATTCATAGAGTTGAAGAGCAGAGAGATGTTACCTGACTTGTCCAGGTAACCCTGTAGCCTTGACAAGGTTACACGAGCAAAGGTCATACAAAGTATTTCTTGTAGAGAATTATTCTTGAAGATGAATCTAATAATAGTTTATGTCCAATTATAACTTTTCTGTTCAAGACATTTAATAGTTTTCCTATGAAATCATTTTATATAAAGATTATTTAATAGACTGGTCTTAACTATAATAGATCTATCCAACTGATAAATTATGAAAGCACATAGATTTTTCAAACACCAAAATGTCTTAATACTCTGGTATGAATACATCAATGAAGTAATCATATTTATTCTCAAAAGTACCTTAAGTTAAATGATGGGTTCATCCTAAGATTAAAATGTTTCAGCTTCATAATTTTTGAAGTCCACAGTTAGGTTAAGAAATTTCTGTTCCTGAATAGTGCCTACATGCCTACCTCAGCCTAATGTCCTTATACTAACACTATTAAGCAAGTACAGTATTTGTCGCTTTTTCATTCCCCACAAGGATAGAAAGTCCACTTGAGTGACCATGTCAGGTCACAGAATAAGTCATTACTAAAATTGAGACTGAGACTCTCACAAATAGATTCTTGCTCTAACACTCCATCCCTTTATAAGAGCTACTTTTCACTCACAGAAAGTGAGTAGCCCTGTGCTGGGTGGCAATTGGCTGAACGTGATTCACAGTGGGCAGGAGGGAATTGTGTAGGGGTTCCTATGTGCCTTGAACAAAGTGAGTCAATTTTATTTCAACCAGCAGTTACCAAATGTGATGCCGTGCACATTCTGAGTTAAAGATGGAACTGCTAAGTTCTGATGCTATCCTAATTGTCTAAGCCAGGTGTCTATTTAACAAATAAACAAACAAGTCAGTTGTGCCTATTTTAGTTCCAACTCCACCATGGAAAATCAGTCACATGAGGAGCCAGTAGGCATGAGTAGTCACATGAGTGGTCTGTGGAAAAACAACCACTGGATCTGATTGCATTCACTTGCAGGCTAGATGTCTTGCTGTTGAGTAGAACAGAAATCAGTTCCTACAATTTGATTTCATGGGCTACATTTTTTTTTTAATTGGAGACCAACATAGATCAAGTAGGATAAAAACAAAAGAACAAACCACCATCAGATATCACCATCAAAACATAGTTTGTTTAACATCAAATAATTCATAAGGGAATAATCTTTTGTCTTATCAGAATAAAGGATAGTTACTTAATTTGAATAGATTTACCTTTGTGAAAGAAAATTCATTTTATTTTCCCTGTTCTTCTGATTTTTACATGAACCGTGAAAAACCCTGTCAGTCTGGCACCCCTTTGCAAATAGGAGTTTAAAAACCCTTTCCATGGATACATTTTGGTATCCATGATATAAACAACACTGGACTAAAAAAAGAGAGGTACAGCCACACACCCATGGCAGTCCTGAGAATGCAGTATCAGCAAAGGGGGCACTGGACTGCTGACCAGGCCTTAGTCTCTGGTGGCTACACTGAAGGTAGGTGGCTCTCAGGGCCAAGTGGGTCCTCTTCAGATATGAAGAACAGCAACATGTGGAAATGCTATGATTTCACTACTTACTATCTGTGTTTTTTTATGAGGTCAAATGTTAGGGAAATATGTCTCACGAATGTAACAACCAAATGATCAAGCCTATATGAACTTCACTCAGGCCAGTGGTCATACATCTTTTTTGGATCACAAACTACTTTGAGAAACAGATCAAAGCTATGAACTTTCCTCCCAGAAAACTGCACATATGTGTCCACCTATGAATATTTTGTGCATATTTCAGAGGGACCTCTGAACCCTGTAAATGGATTTCAGTTTAGATATCTCAGCTTTAGTGCATGAAGGGATTTGAAGTTTTCATCACTGCTATTCCAACTTATTTGTGCTTCCTGATACTGCATTAGTTTCTACTTAATTCTCAGAAAGCCCTTCATGATTATCTTTGCTGCAGCTTTTTCTCGCATGTTCATAGAATGGAAGTTAAATTTTCATCTTGGCTCCTATATTTCACTTCTTCCAGCTCCCTGCCAGGCCTGGACTACATTTGGCTGTGGTCCTGAAAACCTTTCTACTCTTACCATTTTTCCCTCAAAATCTGGATCTTGTTCTTATTCCTTTCGCCACAGGTTTATATCCAGCTGCAACTGAATTGTGTGAAAAAAAGTCTCCCTCTTGTAATGAAATCCCAAAGAACCAAGATGTCACCATCAGTTGACCTTTACATATTACTGTGGCCTAAAGACTGTTGTGGTGCTTCTGCCCTGAGATCAGACTTCTTGAATATCATTGCAAGCTGGAATCAGACCTAAGGTCACTCTTACCCCTGTGCACAGTCTAAGTTTAAGTAATGGCCAAGATTCCCATTTACTGGGTAGAGCTAGTCTGTCCCCTCTAGTCCTGACTTATTCTTTTCTCCATCCTGCCTTGCCACAGCAGACTCAGTACGTCTGAAAGTTACGACAACATCCAGAGTTGATGATAAGTGTACTTCTCTACATGGAAAGGAATGGTCAAGGCAGGTCTTAAAATGTTTTCTCACTGACTTTTAGTAATATTAACTCCTACCTAGCAGGGAGTAGGTCCGAGCAACATATAATTGGCTAGCCTTCTTCAACTCTCTGATTTAGGGCATCATAGTAGTATATAGACCTTTCTCACACACACACACACACACACACACACACACTCACACACACACACACACACACATCTTTTTTGATTAATCATTAGCTTGAGGTTAATAAAGATTATTCCGCAAAGTTTTTGAATTCAATGGTGATAAGTACATCTCTCCAGGTTAGAAAAGATTAGAAACTATCCAAATGTGGTAGACATCAAGCTGTCATTGAGCACAATCAACTATTTTAACTAAAATTTATTGGATATTTAGTAAGTACATAATAGCTCAGTAAACTTGTTATTATCATTAACATGTGTGCCAACCGTACTAAGTGCTTTATGTGAATTATTATTATTTTTTGATAATTTCCACTTTTATTTTAGATTCAGGGGAATGAATTGTACCCAAAACCTTGTCATTATGCAAACGTGTGCAGGTTTGCATAATGCCGAGGTTTTGGGTACAATTAATCCCATCACCCAGATACTGAATGTAATACCCAAAAGATAGTTTTTCAATTCTGACCATCCCCCTCCCTCCTACTCTTTGTTATAACCCATCTTTATATCCATGAGTACCCAATGTTTAGCTCCCACTTACAAGCGAGAACATGTGGAATTTGGTTTTCCATTCTAGTGTCAATTCACTTAGGATAATGGCCTCCAACTGCATTCCTGTTGCTGCAAAGGAAAAAATCTCATTCTTTTTAATGGCTGCATAGTATTTCATGATGTACGTAGGCCATATTTTCTTTATCCAACACTATGTAGACTACTTTATTTAATTTTAAAAAATGACCTCTGAGGTAGGTACTATTATCTCCAGTTTAAAGTAAGCTTAGAGAGGTTAACCTGCTTAGGATCATTGGTAGAGCCATAAATCAAATCTTGATTCTAGGTCCTAGGCTCTATACTATTATAGTATATGGCATCTTTATCACACAGAAAATTTTCCTTGAAATATCCTCTCAAAGTAAATGGAGATCTTTAATAAGGCTTTTGTTCACTTGCTGTGGATAGGTAATGGCAGTCTGGAAAACTGGTAAAGACTGCAGATCCTGGAGTGAGTCAGACTTGGTTTGATTCCAGGCTGTGCCACTACCAGCTAGAAGACTTAGAGCATATTAGTTTAATTCTCTGTGCCTCAGTTTTCTATTTGTAAAAATAAATCATGATACCTATCTCAGAGGCTTATGAGAATTAATACATGTAAAATGTTTATAATACTCCCTGATTTACAGTAAATATTCAAAAATACAAACTACTATAATTTGGGCTATGTCAAAATAGCCTAATACATCCTCCATTCCTTTATTTTCTGATGAAAGAGTAAATTCTAGAATAGAAAACCTCTAGCCAACAATTTTATGCTCACATTCACTGATAGGCGGTAGTAGTTCATTCAATATATGTTTGAGTTCCTTCTGTATGTAAGGCATTGTGGTTGGGACTGGTCATCTTGTTCCGAGGTAGAGGTCAAATGAGGTTTTGGGTACAATTAATCCCATCACCCAGACACTGAATGTAGTGGATGAGTTATGTAACTTCACCATAAGAGGTATTCTATAATAGGTGATTTATTTGGTTTCATTCTGAGAAATGGCTTGGAACTCTCTCGGTTTCTCTAGAGGCCTCTCCCTTTATCAGGCCATTCTAAGACCCAGCAGTGCTGATTCCCTTAAATAATGATTCGCAAGGCCTTCTAACACCCAAGCATTGATTAAATGCTGCATAAAATAACCCTGGATGGTCAGCAATAGAATACACTGGCCATTATTTTTCTACTAGAAGCATAAGCTTATCTTTAGAAATGCAGGGTCTCCAAAATGGCTATGATCAGCTCAGTTGTTAAAAATATGCCTATTTAGTGAGTTGTTAAACTCTTTGATCCCCATTATAACCTTGAAGGACCTATCAATCTATATGCTGCTCTGTTTTATAGTTATTGTTATTCTTCAACAATGAGCGTTTGGCACCTGAGCACTCTGGAACTCTGTGTCTATTTGAATATAATAGCTCAGGCTTGAAAGTAAAAACCTGCTTTCTATTCTGAAAGCCTCTTCTTGCTGGCTTCCCACATCACCACTGCCACTCTTTTCCCAGCAGGCAAAAAGCCCTGATTTCCATTTGTAGGAGAAAAAGGATTAGTCTAGGAAAACTCACCACTTTTGTTTTCATCTTGGAGACTGCATATCATGAGTTGCATAAATCACTGAGACGAATAAATCATTGAGAGAGGCTAGTCAATGTCCCTGGAAGTTTCTATTTCATCTTCTGTTAGATATCTTGTGTGCTGAAATAACATAGGGTTTTCTAAACCTTAGCCTCATTTTTTTTCAGCATCAGAAGGACCCTTAATGACAGTGCCTTTATGAAGCATTAGAAAATTCCAGGACCAATGGATATTCTGAACAGAAAGTGCTAACTTCTAAACTGAGGATTGCTGCTGTTACAGCTGTGTGAGCACTAATAGTAGTTGATAAAGTGCATAGGGTCAGGGTTCACCACAACCTTTTCTTCAGCTGGAATAGTAAGGGATGACTGACCACAGATACAACCCAGATACCAGGGTAGTGCCCAAGTATCCAATTTACAGAGATCCTGCAGTGCTCACAGCTGCTCACTTCCTATTGGGTTGGCCATGGAACCCATGGGTATATATTATTTCTGTTTTCATTTCCCTGCTTCAGGTAGTAGTTCTTAAAAGTTCAGGAGGAAAGGGTTCCCTTCAAGAGTCTGATCCCATGTGCTCATTATCAGCTTATGGCCAATTTGATTTCATTTATGTCTGTACCTGCTTCTCTCTTCATATTATTTCATCAAGTAGTTACTGAAGTATAACATATGTTCTTTCCTTATTATCTTGAATCAAAACCTATATACTAATTCATTTATAAATATTATTTACACAAGAACTCATGCAAATTATAAGAAAAGCTACAGTACAATGATCAAACCTAAAAAAAAAATCGAATAGTTCCTCATATTATCATACAGTGTTCACATTTCCAATGGTTTCATAAATGTCATAAAGGCGTTTTAATTGTTCATTTGATTATATCAGAATTCAAGTAAAGTTTACATGTTATGATTTCTTGGTAGGTTTCTGAAGTCTCTTTTAATCTATGAATCTTCTCTCCCTTTCTTTCTGCTTGTAATTTAGTCATTGAAGACACAAGGTTGTTTGTCCTACAGAATTTCCTTGAGTTGGAGTTTTGCTGGTTGCATCCCCATGGTGTAGCCTATTATATATAAACATATGCAAGAGTGCATATGTTTTTCTTTTGACTGTATTTCCCATAAATTATTAGCTGGATCTAGAGCTTTCTTGGATTTAAGTTTGATTGGTTTGTGGAGGCTATTTCATCAAAGTGGTAATTTGTATTTCTATCAGGAGTTTTTGGGGTTTTCTTGACAGTCTTTCTCTGTTTTCCAAGCTGGAGTGCAGTGGCACCATCTTGGCTCACGGCAACCTCTGCCTCTGGGATTGAAGCAATTCTCCTGCCTCAGACTCCCAAGTAGCTGGGATTACAGGTGCACACAACCATGCCCCACTAATTTTTTTGTGTTTTTAGTGGAGACAGGATTTTACCATGTTGGCCAGGCTAGTCTCGAACTCCTGACCTCAGATGATCCACCCGCCTTGGCCTCCCAAAATGTTGGGATTGCAGGCCTGAGCCACTGCACCTAGCCCTATGAGGAGTTATCTCTATTTGTGGGATATTAGCAGCTATTGTTAATCCATTAGTTCATGAAAGATTGCAAAATAGTAATATTATAATTCTACCATCTCTTCTTTATTAGCTATAACACTTATTCAAAGAGCTATTTTCTTGCATTTCCTATTTTGTTACTGTTTTAGTCTGTTTAGGCTGCTATAACAAAATACTATATACTGGGTGGATTATAAACAAAAGAAATTTATTTCTTACATTTCTGGTGAATGGGAAGTCCACGATCAGAGTGTCGGCAAATTCAGTGTTTGGCGAGGGTCCACATAGTAGAAAAGAAGAGCAGTCTTTCTGTGGTCTTTTCCAAGGGCACTAATCCACACTCTTGAGGGCAGAGGCTGCTTAACATAATCACCTCACAAAGCCCTCACCTCTTAATACCATCACTTTGGGAATTAGGATTTCAACCTGTAAATTCTGGGGGACACAACAATTCAGACCATAGCAGTTACTCACTGGCATAAACTATATAGGGAAGATGGGATAAATACTTGATTCTTTCCCTTTGCTTACCTACTTGCAAAATTATGAGTTGGCTTGCATTCTTCAAAGGTGACTATGGATTTAAACGTATTTGATTAGTTTTAATCCATTGAAGTTTTTATCTGAATTGATGTGCTACTTATCCTATTTCTGGTCAGTGGGAGATTCTTTATTTTGGTTCTTGAGTCCTTTTGAAATGACCATAGAAGTCTTTTGATAGTTTACTTGATAGCTATAGGACAAAATGTTCCCAGGTCATCTTGTATATTTCTTGTCACAGAATCAGCCACTTCTCCAAAGACCTCTGGTTCTTTTAAGAGGGAAATTTTATTTGGAGACATTAGTCTTACTTCTGGATGTGTTCATTGATTGGGCCAAGTCTGCATATGGGCTTTTAACATTCTAATAAATTAATTGGTAAGAATATGTTTGGAATATTGTTTCAATGATAAGACACACCTATCTTTTCTGTGGTGTAATTCAAATATTATGGCCTTTTCTTGGTCATTATATATGTCAAATTTTATATGATCATATATTCTAGATGAACTATTAGAAAACTTCAAAATGTCACCTACGGAAACTCCAAAATTTAAATGTCAGAGGATGGTCCAGTCCTATAGGTTATTATAAATGCTATTATCAGGTTATGGATCCCACTTATTAAATTTATTTAATATATTTACAATATCTAGTGATGCTGTTGAGAACTGCATCTTCAACAATTCCACAAGGTCAAGCAGAGTCTACCCATTTGGGGATTTGCAATTAGATAGAAGGAATGACAAGGGAATTAGGAACTTGCACATACAATTGTAAGTATTAAGAAGTGGTAAAAATATTTGATAAAAATTCAAAAACAATGTTGAGTACAAAATGCACATTTAAAAAGATATATATGGAATAAATCAATGCTTATAAATTTTAAAACACTCAACCATGTTGTATATTAGTTCAGGATGCACACAGATGCAATTAAAACTTAGAACATGAACAGGAAAGATACACAACTTTGGACTACTGGTTACCCCATAGGAAAGAGATAGGAAGAGAAAGAAATGAGATCAGGGAATGATGTCAAAAGGACTTAATTATACCTGTGACACTTCATCTCATTCTAAAAAAAAAAAAAAAAAGATTAGAGGAAAAGACAAAAGAAAAAATATGGAAGCCCCTGAATATATGTAATATAGGAAGCAGTTTGACTTATTAAACTATGTGATATGTGGTAAAACAGTAATTTTAAGCTTTCAGCCACCTGCCTGCTCCATTGTTTAAGATAAAAAATATATATATAATGTTTTCAAATGTATGTGTATGTATATATACACATATTTGAGAATTGCTAAACTGCCTGAGTTTTGTGGCAGTATTCAGGTCAAGGAAACATGGGTCTCTATTTTTGCCAACAATATTTTCTTGCTGTAAAAATTGCTAGGTGCTAACTCTATCCCTCTCTTTCTTTTTCTTTCTTTCCTCCCTTCCTCCCTCCCTCCCTCCCTCCCTCCCTTCCTTCCTTCCTTCCTTCCTTCCTTTCCCCCTTTCTTTCTTTTCTTTTCTTTTCTTTTTTCTTTTCTTTTCTTTTCTTTCTTTTCTTTTCTTTTTCAGAGATGGAGTCTTGCTCTGTTGCCCAGGCTAGAGTGCAATAGTGTGATCTCGGCTCACTGCAACCTCTGTCTCCCAGGTTCATGCAATTCTACCTGCCTCAGCCTCCCGAGTAGCTGGGATTACAGGCACCCACCATACCCAGCTAATTTTTATATTTTTACTAGAGATAGGCTTTTGTCATATTGCCCAGGCTTGTTTTGAACGCCTGACCTCAGGTGATATACTCGCCTCAGCCTCCCAAATGCTGGGATTACAGGCGTGAGCCATGGCACCCGGCCCAGCGATGCTCTCTCTAAGGGGGAACAATGCTGTGGATGATGGCTAGGTATCCCTAGTCTTCTAGCAGTTTTAATTGTGGATTTACCTTCTCCATTCCCTACTGCCCTGTTCCTCCTGGTGAGGGTAGATGAGGCAGAAGAGTTTCCCTATGATCTGAAATCAACCTGTGCATCTCTTTGCTAAAAGTAGGGATGACAGCAACCCAGAAATGCAAAGATCTCTGATTCTCAAAGAAACCACAAGTTTCCTTGAGAGGGCCTCACAGAATTCTCAAAGGAAAATTTTGCTAACTACCTACTTGATAGGATGGGATGCATTGAGAGCAGTTTTCAGTTCACCCAGAATCCAATCCTACAGATCCCTGGTACTCTTCCAGTTTTCTATTCTGTTTCCTAGTTTGCTTTTTGTGTTCTCTATCACACTTCACATATTTCTCCACTTGCCTTAGTGTATTTTAGAGGAATAATTTATCGTGGGAACATTTTATGTTGAAATTCAAGCTGGTTTAAGTATGAAAAAGAGGGTGGTGTAGAAATGGGGTGAGTCTCTACAATCAGAAAATGAATGAAATAAAAGCAGATAGGAAAAAGAACAAGATTAGGAACAAGAGAATGAGAAGTTCTCAGGAATAAAAGAGTGAAGATTAAGGGAAAATCAATATTCTCTGTAAGTTTTTTTAAAAAATAAAATATATTTATGTATTGCTCATATGATACCAATTTAATGTAATTTATTAAGAAATAGGGAAGATGAGGAAAGAGAAATAGAAGGAAAAGAAGAAAGGCAATGATATCATAACAATGTAGTAAAACATTTCTGGTGGCAGGGCAGGGCAGGAAGCAGTTTGGGGTCAACAATAACAGTGCAATTACAAAATACTCCACTCATGTATACACGGCCTAAGTGATGAAGCCAAGAATAAAACCCAGATTTCCCGATTCCTGGCCCTCGGCCTTATGTATTAAATCATGTTGCCTCTGCTGTCAGATAATCATCTTGCATCTGGAACATAAATACAGCCAATTCAAATATGCATCTTGATCTTATCATGTGGTTAGCAATCCACAGTTATTACTGTGAATAGGACTGCATCCCATTAATACCATGTTCACTTTTTGGCTACAGAGTTAGTGGCATAAGGTGGATAAATACAATATAGAATGTGGTCAAAGAAAATCAACCTCATTCCAAATACCGCAAGATATAAGAGGAAGCTCCCAGGTAGCGCTACTGTGGAGAATCTTCAGGAAGCCACATAGAAAAGCTGGGAAAATTTATTTTAAATAAAGATGTATTCAGTAATACATCTTCATTTGATATCTCTAAATCAGGTGGGATTTTTAAAAGTGTAATGATTTGATAATGAATCTATTTTTAAATTAAATAACAATTTTTACTATAAGAGACACAAACTTTTTTTTTTTTTTTGAGACAGTCTTGTTCTGTCACCAAGCTGGAGTGTAGTGGCACAATCTTGGTTCACTGCAACTTCTGTCTCCCAGATTCAAGTGATTCTCATGCCTCAGCTGGTCAAGTAGCTGAGATTACAGGTGTGCACAACCATGCCCAGCTAATTTTCTTTTTTTGGTGTTTTTTAGTAGAGATGGGGTTTTTCCATGTTGACCAGGCTGATTTCAGACTCCTAGCCTCAAGTGATCTGCCTGCCTTGGGCTCTCAAAGTTCTGGGATTACAGGAGTGAGCTCACTCCCAGCCAAGAGATGCAATCTTAACTATTATGTGTGGTCAGGTAAAATTGCCAAAATCCACATTTACATTGCTTGGATTCCCTCTTCACATTAATAAGCACTAGTTGTTACAAAGACTGGAGGATTGATGATCAGAATTAGTTATCTGATGTATATGAATTTATCAACATCAGTGCAGATTTTGACATTGAATCAATGGAAGAATAAACTCTATAGCTTGTGCTGCTTCTCCAAATGCATTGACCTAATCTCCAAAATGCTAGATTGTCTCAACAACCTACACTACAATTTGGACATCCGTGTTCAAAGCAGCATTATTCACTATAGTGAAAAGGTAGACACAACCCAAGTATCCAAGGAGGGATAAGTGGATAAACAAAATGTGGCAAATACTTACAATGGAATATTATTCAGCCTTAAAAAGAAAGAAAATTTTGGGGCATGCTATAATATGGATGTACCTTGACAACACTATGCTAGGTGAAATAAGTCACATGCAAAAGGACAAATATTGTATGATCCCACTTAAATGAGGTATCTAGAATCTAAGGCAAATTCACAGAGACAGAAAGTAGGATGGTGGTAGCCAGGGATTGAGGGAGGGGAGGAGCAAGAAATTCGTGTTTAATAAGTACAGAGTTTCAGTGGAATAGATGAAAATGTTCTGGAGATGGATGGTGGTGGTTGTTTCACAAAAATGTGATTTACTTAATACTGCTGAACTGTATATTTCAAAAATGGCTAAAATGATAAATTTTATGTTTTATATATATATATATATATACACACACACACACACATACATATATAAGCAAAATAAAAACCACTACACTACATTTTATCAATCACTTTTAATTTAAATCTACTGTATATACCCTTGAGCTCTCCACAGGAAATTGGATTTAGTTATTTCTGATATTGATATTCACATTACAATAGTTTCTTGATTGGTGCATCACCTTTCAAGTACAGCCACATATCAACAACAAGGATATGTTCTGAGAAATGCATTGTGTGTATATCTGTCATTGTGCAAACATCATAGTATACTTACACAAACCTAGATGGGATAGCCTACTATACATCTAGGCTATATGATTTAGCTTATTGCTATTAGGCTACAAGCCTGTACAGCCTGTGATTATATTGAACATTACAGGCAACTGTAACACAATGATTATATATTTGTTTACCTAAATATATCTAAATATAGAAAAGGTATAGTCAAAAGACAGTATCATATTCTTATGAGACCACCATCATATATGTGATTCATCACTGACCAAAACATAGTTATGTAAAACATGACTGTACTTGCTTAAGCAAAAGAAACCAAACCTAATATATCTCAAAAGAGAAGCTGTATGTTGGACCAGTTGGTATAAGCTGGTGTAATCTGGACTACCATATAGTGTGCCAATATCAGGGAAGGTAAAATTGACGTGATATAATGTAAAATAAAGTCTGCTTTTGAAGTTAATGTCTGAAAATGCTATTTCTGAAGTCCAAATGAGAAATTTTGCAAGTGGTCATTGCAAATAGTTTGGGCATTTCACTCTCTGGCTGCAGCTATATGCATCTCTTCTCATCAATGCTTCTTTGGGATGTTTTTGGATTGAAAGATTACTTGGATGAAATTATGTACTGAAAGCTGACTGACTTTCAGTAATTGTGTAAGTTAGACAGGCTGTCATGAAGAGATTGCTTCTCCTAAATGTCCTGGCTGCCCCTCCCTGCAGCCACTGGAACCACCATCAGTCTGGTTTGATATAGGCTGAGGAAGGCTGACATTATCTTGTAGTTTTGATTTAAACAAATGTCCTTGGTAGAGTCTAATCACTGCCTGAGAGTGTTATATGAGATGAGATGTACTACCACCTTAGGAATTAGAAAACATATAGAATCACAGTTTTTAGAACTTAACCAGTCCTCAAGGAATAATTTGATGATGTCCTGACCACAGATTCATTCATTCATTCAGTCAGTCAGTCAGTTATCCAGTTATTAATCACCTGCTGAGTATTTAGGCACTGTGCTAGTCCATTGAGTGGCGAGAAAATGACTGCCATAAAAACAATACCATCAGTTTAAGAGAGGTATACAATTTTATAAAGATTCCTAGGGAGAGATTCTTTTTGATTGAAGAATTATGAAAAGTCTTCATGAACTGGGGGTGGGGGTGGCTCACGCCTGTAATCCCAGCACTTTGGGAGGCTGAGGCAGGCAGATCACGAGGCCTGGAGATCAATACCATCCTGGCCAACATGGTGAATCTCCGTCTGTATTAAAAATAAAAAAATTAGCTGGGCATGGTGGTGCATGCCTGTAATCCCAGTTACTTGAAAGGCTGAAGCAGGAGAATCGCTTGAACCGGGAGTTGGAGGTTGCAGTGAGCCCAGATTGTGCCACTGCACGCAGCCTGGCAACAAAGCAAGAGTCCGTCAAAAAAAAAGAAAGGAAGGAAGAAAGAAAGGAAGGAAGGAAGGAAGGAAGGAAGGAAGGAAGGAAGGAAGGAAGGCAGGGAGGGAGGGAGGAAGGGAGGGAGGGAGGGAGGGAGGGAGGGAGGGAGGGAAGGAAGGGAAGGAAGGAAGGAAAGAAAGAAAGAAAGAAAGAAAGAAAGAAAGAAAGAAAGAAAGAA